>NW_009597825.1:0-27441 GCF_000690535.1 Cariama cristata | reverse complement strand
AAAATTAACGCTAGGAAAAGACTCTCTCCCTCTCACCCCATCCGCACAGGTAATCACAAAATGCTCCATGACCATGATTCACCGTGGTTTATAACTGAGAGCTTAGGTGACATTTTAATATCTTTTACTGTCAACATTTTAAAAGAGTTAGGGAGGAAGATCTAGTCTCCTCTAACTGATATTTTACTAGAAACAAGCTCACTAGCTATTGAAAGCACTTTCTCTATGAACTGCTAGAATTCCTGAAACAAAATGAGCGGTCTGACAGCAATATTTCTAAGGTTCTTCCACAGCCTTCTGAGACTTGGGAAAGAATTATTATAAAATCTGACACTGAATTTTGTCCTGCTATTTTCTTAAAATCAAGTTCCATTACCCTAGAGACAACTTCTAAAGCAGGGTCAGAAAGCCTCACAGACTTGAAGTGGTGCAGGAAGATAGATTATGATCCATTTTACTTACAGAGGTCTATTAGGAAGTCTATTATCATTACCACCTAAGTTTGCTAAGGTAGCTAGATGTGCTCCTGTATCTCAAAATCTAATCATGGTCCAGTATAAAATTTCTGCTTTACATCTCAGCTTAAGTACCAGGCTGTCTTGTAAATATAGTAGTCTCCCATCTCTAAAGTTTTCATAGAATGAGCTGTTCCTTAAGCCAAACTGAAGCCAAAAAGAATGTGAGTGATTATCTTTTCCCACTTCCTTTTCTGAACTTAGCTGCTTTGTGAGAAATCAAGGCTATCAGCCATCTGGCAGTTAAACTCTTCAGAGTCACATAACTGAGCCAGAGAATTTCATATTGCACTATCAAGATCCTAGAGATAATAACATGAAACTTAAGGAATACTGATTGTCCATACCAGAAGTGCTAGTACAAGCACCTAAGATGCTACAGTGATGAATGGGTTGCAGACATGTTAGAGAGATATAAAACTACTTGCAGTAATGGATGAATGAATCAAAAACCCTTGAGGATGATACATTTTATCACAAAGAATTCAATATTTATGCATAAGCAAAAAAAGCAGATGGCTGAAAACAATCAGAATACTTCAAGATGCTCCCATGTATTTAGACTTTGTGAAGCCCATGCTATTTCATCCTGCCAGCTACTAAAAAAACCAGATTATTTTATATTCATATAGGTAAGACCATTAGTAATTTTTGTTGTATTGTACTCCATACAACACTAATTTGCATTTTTATATACAGCTGTCTGTCCAACATGACAGCACTTCAGTAAGTCAGGCAAATATCCCTATTTCAAGATGAAGAATCTTCTTCCTTTTGTACTAGCTGCTAAGCTTCAAACAACTGGTGACAGGTAACTGCAAAGAGCACGTCCTTTGATTAAATCATCTCAGACAAATCTCACTGGGGCATTGAGAATAAATCCAACAGATCTAGGGATTACTTCTAAGGGAAAAACAAACTAACTATAATATGGGAACTGTCATAAATAACAGTCCATCCAGCCCACCAGCCTAACTCTAACTGGAACCAGTAGCAGATAAGGCAAGAATTTAAAAAAAGAGGGAGATATGCACAGTGATCCTTCCTATAGTGTATTCTGAGATTAGTGCAATGAGCATTTCAGAGACTTTCTGAGTTAAATACTACATCCAGATCATAAAACTTAATGGCAATCTGTGGAATTCTGCTCTATAAAAGCATTTAAATAATTTTTGAAGACTAATGCAGTCTTTGCCAAAATGTCTTGTTGCAATGAGTTCCTCGATATATTCACGTTATGTCAGCTGTCTGTCTGTAATTTCATGCAATACTTCCTTGTCCTTGTGAAAAGCAGTACATAATTGTTCTCTATTCACCTGTTGGTATCATTCATCTGATCCCATGATCCCGTAGGTAGGACATATACTTGCAACTTGTGGCAGTCAAGGACATATACTTGCAACATGCACACAGCTGACAGGAAACTAACCTGGAGCTGGATTCCAATTAGGGTTGGGTTATGCAGCTTTAAGAGTTCAAAGGCTGAATAGCTTTCAACCAGTTGATGAAAGAACCATTTTGTAAGTTCTAGGAACAACTGATAGCACATCACAGGTTTCAATTCTATAACTATTTAAACAATAGGTATATACTAATTTTATTCCTATACTACGCAATATTGTTAAGGAAGGTCATTAGCAAAACAGCCCAACCAACATCCTTAACTATTACTATGTTTAACAACTCAGTGTAGATGTGCTATGTTCTTGACAGTGGCATTTATGGCTTTTATGATAGAATTAATGATATCTGAAGTTTTCCTTGCATTTTTTAATTTATAAAATTTCTAAATTAATAATTTAATTTTTGACATGTAATTTTGGAATTAAAGCTAACTACATCTTCTTCATCTACTTTATTACAGGGCCAACTCATCATTAGAAAGAGTATAAACATATACTAGGATTTTGCTGAAGAATCGCATGCTTAGTGTGAAAAAGAGACCTAAATTGTTTCACAGGTTCTTCAGAAACCCAAATTTCTAAGTTGTTGTCCTGGTTTGGCTAAAACAGGACCAATTCTCCTTTCAGTAGATTTTTTCCTGCAGTTAAGTTTCATCTAAGTAACTGCACTTTCTGAAGTTGGCTACATGTTTTTCAGACAGTGTCTGTTTTCAGAATTGATAATGCTTGATGTTTATAGTTGTTACTAAGGTAACGGTAGGATTGGTACGCAGAAAGGCCCATGTTTATACTTTTTCCTGTAGGACCCAACGTCACTGCTGGCTCTTGTGTTCCACAAGTGAAAAGGCAGAAAACAGTTCTGTGGGAAGGAATGGACAGAACAGGTGACCGAAAACTAACCAATGAGATATTCCAATCCATACACTTTTTACTCAGTATAAAACTGAGGGATCACAGAGGTTGGCCTTTCTTCTTTCATGGCCACATCACTGTAGGACTCTGCTCGTTTTCCTGACTTGGATCTCAATTCATGCATTCCTGAATCCGGTTCCTGCCTGCTGCTGAATCCAGTCTGGCACATCTGAGTGCCCACCTGCCAGGCAGCGGTGCAAGCCACCATGGCTCGCAATTCGGTGATCATCATTGGAAAGCTCAATATTAGTTTTGTATATTTTCATTTACATTATTATTAGTAGTATTAATACTATTATTATACTCTTTTTCATTGCGCTTGTTTTATTAAAGTATTTTTAATTTTCCAGCCCATCAGTCTCTCTCCCTTTTCTCCTCCCCTTCTGGGGAAGGAAGGGGTTAACAGAGAGCGTCTGCCATCCCCTTTAAGTGCTGGCCCAGCCTTAGACGAGGACAGCTGTACAGAGGTACCTGGTAAATCAGGGTCATAACTGACAGATGAAAATTTTTCTAAGGACTTCTATTGAATTAAATGCTCATATGGGTTTAATCTCTAATGTTTCCATTTATGTGACATGCTGGTCAAACACTTTTTAACAAAAATTCTTCAGAGTGAAATGTGCTGCTTGTTCAGTAACAAGTACTGTCCCAGAATGAAACATGCTAAAGGAACAAGGGGTTCTGTGAACTTCAACATGAAATGCAATTCAAGTGTCTTTCACTTTATAGTGACTTAATCTCCTCCCCAACTGAATTTCTAAAGCACTGCTTATGCTTTTTTCCTCCCAATATTTGGTATCTTACAACATTAAGGAATAATTTCCTCATCATTACAATTAAGTGGAAGGCCATCAATTACAAGGTTTTTATGGCATTGTTCTTAAAAAGCTTAGTAATACTTCATGCAACTATCACAGTGAACAAATAGTTGTTTCTACATCATAGTAATTTAAAAATGTCAACTAATTTGCACACATGGAAAAAAAAAATAGACCACAAAACCAAAGACAACATAATTCAATGAACTGTTTAAAAAATAAATACTAGAAAATCCATATTTGTCCTGTTAAAACCATATTCAATTGTTGAACTGATGAAATAATAAAAACAAACATTGTTTCAATTTTTTTTGCACCGATTGCTTTATGCCTACTGCTTCTCTCATTTGTGGTTACATGGACTGTCTCTCCACTTCCTATCACGTAATGACTCCATGAAAAATGAAAACTACTGATAATTAAGAAAAACAGTATTTATGGTGCTCTTGCAGCTGAGAAAAAAAGGGGGAAATCTTTACTTTTGATCAGCAATGTTCTGCACACCTCTGGCAAATTTCCTGTCAACACACTGAGATAAGAACTTCAGATTTCTAACCAGCTCTTCACACAGAGATCCCACTGGCTTCTAAGGGATTGATATATACAAAGGGAAAGATGGCTAAATTTAATTTTATTTCCCACTCGTTTCCCTTAACATCTATCCCAATTATCTCTGCAAGAAAGATATCCACCTAAATATTTTCCAGTTTCTGGGGCTGGCTTTGCCCTTGAACAATAACAGGAAGGGGAAGAGCTCAGCATGTCAAATTGCTTCAGAATATCAAACTCATTTAGCAAAACCTCTAGCGGATGAGCTACATAAGTTACAGTCTGTAAGCAGTCAGAAGTGATACCTTTAGCTCAGGCATGTTTATTATAAGCTGCATAGGTAGTTTAACATCTGGGTCCTTTGTATAGTCCATGGGCACAACGTTTGGTGCCATTTCATGGTATCGGCCATGCAACCTGTAAACAAGCAGAAAAAATACAGCCAATAACCAATTTAAAATAACCAATTCCATGCATACAGTAATGAGACACAAATTTGTCTTGCAGCTCTAATTATTATTTTTAGTGCACAAGTCTGAGCCCACCAAATTCCCATCTTTTTGAAAAAAAAAGAGGGCTTTGATGCAATATCCAGCATAACTGCTACTAACACCCATGCATAACTTGAGGTGCATAACTAAGTAGTCTTTCACACTACCTGTATATAACATTTAAGCAGTGTACAGGTACATGCACAGAAGAAGTAGGCCTGGACCAATGTACTAACATTGTGAGTATAATCCAGGCATCACACCTCAGTGCAGATTATTGGTTGATCTGCACTACACAAGAAAAAGTTGATGTTTATCTGCTCACAGAATTTAAAAGCTAAACAATATGCAACTGTGATGCTACAGACAACTGTATCCTTGGGAGAACTTACTTCTGAATTAAAAAAGCCTTTTTCCTACCTGTGCCTCACTAACACAGCAGGTTTAGTCTTAAATTTCTAGCACTGGCTGACACCAGCACACAGACCATTTCCACTTCACTCCATTTCACATAGTTTCGTTTCATTCTTGGCACAGCTTATTCATCAAACCAGTATATTTTAAAGGCAATAAACAAGTGTTCTTCCTGAGAGATGCAAGTCAACCATTTCACTCTCTAAAGCTTGCTTATCGTGCAAACAGTGTTATGTTATAGTTTTGTAAGGGAGCTGGTAAAGGAAGAGTCAAAGGCCACGAAACATATTGATGTTTCTAAAGGTTTAGAAGCTGAATATCAGTAAAGTATAAAAACTGTCTCAGTCTCATGCACAACATGGGCAAAGATTGCACAAATGTTTCTACAATGTTACTTCCAATTATTAATTGAATTAACAAGTGTTAATCCCACCCTTCATTTGCTGTCTCCAAATATTCTAGTGAATGAGTCCAAAAGCCAAGAGAAAACAGCCATATGTAAAGAAAACATAAAATAAAGCAGGATGTAAACTTTAAAACTATCTTAGTAGATTTATTCTCACTGGGATGCTCACTCAAAGTAGGCATAAAAACATTTCAAGTAAAATGGGTATCCAATTCAAACTCACCAATGGATCTCAAATTTTCAGCTCTCAAACAAACTACAGACAGAAATTGCCTGGTAAGTAATAAATTACCTGTCTAGAAGCAATTCATACATTGGAAAGATTAATTCTGCTGATTTTCTAATTTTACTGATTCTAGTAATATCTCATTCTAGCAGACAAGTATCTAAAATCCAAGACTCTGTCAAATAACAGCACAAAAAAGGTTGGAGAGGAACACGTTTTATCTCAGTGCTCAAAGATTAGTCAGAGATCAATATATTTAGCATGAACGTATGACCTGACAGTCCTCTATCAAATACTGTATGTGTAAAAAGAATAGGAAGAAAGATTAGGTAGTTGCTGTTCACAGAAAACTTAGAAAATGCCATGTACTATAAAATGTAATTTTTACCATATGTAAAAATTTTCTTACACCTAATTCATAAACTGATTAGGGCAGAAAGTGGTCATTTTGCCTTGTCTTATGTAGTAACACGGAGTATTCTGGTCTCTCATTAGGTCACATGTGTTTATTATTTTGTGACTTATTTTCATTTTAACAAAAAAATCCTGCCTGCTTACTTGGTACACTAACAATTAAAATAGAGATTAACATGTTTTAAACAGCAGAACATAAACAAACCAGTAATACAGGAACTCCATTCCCTTCACCAACCCCTTCATCTTTCCAGCTTTAGCTTCAGCAACCCTTCAGTCAGCCCCACAAGCAACTGAGCTATTTCAGATTAATGTGGGTAATGAATTACAAAAACTAGGAGAAAATAATCTACAGGCATCTCTTTTCTCAGCATCTCTTTGGTCATGATTATGACGTGTCACAAAGAACACATGAAACGGAACATAGAAATACGCTTTGTCTGGATCTTAAGAAACAAATGTCTTTACACTGTGAAGCAATATACTGTGCCATACAGGAAATTAAATATTCACTGATCTAAGCATATTTCAGCTGCTTACCACAGCTCACCCTGACATTTCATAAATGCTGTGTAATTCAAGATGCAATAGCCATTTCCCACTCCAGGAACTGATTCCTCTGTTGTAAATAGCAGCTACAAAGATGCCCCTAAATACAACAGAAAAAAACAGCTTAAAAGCACTTAAAGAAAAGCAAACCTTTCAAATCAAATATCCATCTAAGGATTTTTTTTTTAAAAAAAAAAAAAAAGCTAGAATACTGAAAGGGTGTTCTAGTCTTCATGAAAATAAAGCATTCATCACTGGAACAGCTTGACCATTGTGGGCAACATTTCAAAACACACTAGCTGGCAATGCCTGCTTATTTTAACTGTCAAGATTTTCTTCTCTACTTTCTCTAGTATTAGACTCTTCTGTCTTTGCTCTGTCTCCTCCAACAGGACTATGAATCCAGACACTGAGATGGGCATCTTAAAGGAGTTCTCCATAATGTCTTTCAGGAGACACAGAAGGGATTGGAATAAAGTGATCTGTGTTTCATAGTTTACTAAGCTTGTTATATTAATGTAAAATGCAAGGTATGGAATTTCTCTTAGTTTTCAATAAAGAACTCTTAACAAACCTCTTTTTTGTAAAAAAAGAAAAAAAAAAAAGCTGAGTCAATTTCTACTGGGAACAAACATATGACAGAAGTCTAAAAATGTTGTGGGAAAGTATCTGTTACTGAAACACAAACATATCAGAAGAATAAACAAACACCTGTTAATAGTAACAAAAGAATCAGCCACAACAGTGTGAATTTAAAATTACTTCAGTACTGGGAATAACACAGTGCTACAATAGAGACTGAATACTAAGATGACAAATAAAAAGTACTTATTACGGGTACATAAAAAAGCATTTCATTGTCACCACTCTGACTCACAGTGATCTGGTACTCAGTACTATTTTGATAGAAATACTAAAGCTTCTTATGATGCTCACCAAATTAAGTAAGAAATTTTGAAACAATATCTACAGAGCAAGCAATATGATTCTAACACAAGAAATACCCTTGTAAGGCACATAACAGGTTGCAATGCTGTGTCCCATATGCCATTTGCTGCAAAGCAACAATCTTATTTCAATGATGAAGAGGTAGAGGGAGAGAGATCAAAAAGAAGGCACAGCCACAGGTCTTCCCAGCTGCTTACTGACATTCCTTTTCTCAGGACAAAGGTTTAATCTCTTTATAACATGCAATATCAGTGCAAAGTAAACCCATCATTTCTTGCTGACAGAATTCACCATCTTGTCCACCGAAATTAAAACAACCTATTTATACTGAAGTCAATCCAAACTCTCCAGTCGCTGAAAGAAGGATCTGATATTTCAACTGGAACATATTGTGTTGTTAGTTGCAAGGTGCTTCGCAGAGCAGTTAGGTTTTGTATTAGATCTTAGAAAGGCCTTTCTTGTCCCTGGGATACCGACTAATTTGTGTCTTCTAGTATGAGGCCAACGAGAGCACTCCTACAAGGCACCTACATTGTGTCCACCTGATGGCACCGTGGTTAAGTACAATGACCCAACACTGATGCATTCTCTCTTATTGTGCTTTTCCTACTACTTCAGACATTGAGTTTTTGCAATTCCTTCAAGAAAATGATACTACCCTAGCACATTTACACCTCCACACAATGTAAACACATTAATTTCAGAAAGCATCTCTAAGAATATTCAAAGCATCTCTCAGAAGGGATTAGGTTTTAGCTAAAAACATTGCCAAAGGACACAGAATAAAAACATATTCCTTTAGTTTGCTGCCACAGATTATAATGGAACTAATTCCTCTTTCCTTTCTGCAAGGAGTTATGGCCAGAAGGAATGAGTTGAACACCACATTCCCTGGCAGAATTCAAGTTTTAGAATCAGGAAGGGAAATGCATGCCCAGGGAGGGGAGGTGGGGAAAAACCACCAAACCAATAAAAAAACCTCCCCTGTCAAACATCTTTACTGTAACATATATATATGTCCTTACCTATACATGTTAATACATGCAGCTTCTACACCTGTGTTTTATTCAGAAACATCCACAATGCAGACAATATTTATTTTTACAGAAATATGTTAAGATAATACATTCTCAGTCCATCCATTTAAAGTTAAATTTTTCTTTTACCTCCGAAGATAGGAAGAAAGGAGTTACCAGCCTTCCAGCCCACTGTCTCAGGCTCAGCAGGACTCTGCTAGAATTAGCTGGCAGGCAGATGATGGACACAGAAACGTGCAAGTAATTAACAGCAGATTTGAGGGCAGCTCTGATATCCTGTCCTCCTCCCACTAACTCTTCCATTAATTCACCAAATCGCTCAAAGATCTGTAGGTATAAGAACTTTCCACCTGAGTGGATTTCATGCTAAAGCATCCAAATGAGTCTGTAGGAAGTGGCTGTGATCCAACTCCTGCAAACTAAACTACAGCAATAAAATAGTCTTTCACACGCTTTTATCTGCAAGGATCATACAACTCTATTTGCGATAGCCTTACTGCATGGCATGATTAGCTAATATCACAATGGAAAAGGCCATAAGCTTTCTCTCGCTTGCGTTCCAAAACCAACATACAGTATGTTGCACAAGCTTTTATCCTTTACAATAAAACAAACAAACAAACCCCAACCAACTGAACAACAACAAAAAAATACTAACACCTTTTCCCACTGAAAGGTCTTTATGCTGGAAAGTTCTTCAGGGACACCATGCAGTTTTATGGCAAACTGGTTTGCCAGTCTCTCAAATGACCAGATTTTGCAGAAAACAGGTTCAAAAAACCCCAAAGCTTCCTCAGCCTTTTACAGGATTCTGAGAAAGCCACATACCACAGTGAAACACAGTGCCTTTTGCATGAGCTTCAGCAACACTTCTGTTTACTTGAGTAACCTACATTACACTGGGTGAGTACTTACTTTTTGGCAAGGAAACCTAATGCATTTCTGATCCATTATTCTATAACACAATGTGAAGATCAGTAGGCATAAGGGTTATTTACACCCATAAACCTCCTGCCTCTATGCAATACATCACTACATCAATTTGTCATACCACTGCTGTACTGGGACCAAGTACTATGACCAATACTGTGAGTCAGACTCAGTAATCACCTCCCAAATGCTGCACGGATTGGCACTTTACAGATTACTGACTGTTCTGACACATCTCTCAATAACATTAACTACTAACCGTAAATAGAAAATAAACAAACCTCTGTGGTAAAGGTTCTAATATTTCTTGTGTTCTCATAGAAGCACAATGCACTTTGGGCGACTTGAACATATCAGGAGCAGCTATGACCTATAGAGGAAGGGCTTTTTGCCCTTTTACTCAGCATGCCCCTCAACAAGAAGCATATCTGAAAATAACCTAAAGCTGCTTTAGCTTTCTGCCCTACTCACAGAAATATTTATGTCTTGTCAGGGGAGCAATGTAAGGTTTTGAAGTACTGTCTGAACACATATAGATTTGGAAAGGCTGCCTTTACCATATATAGACCATGGTGTATATTCAGAAGCCCAGGACCTGAAACCAGCCTCTCTGACTTTGCAGTAGTGACTACGGATCCTGCAGTGATATTTGCTTCAAAAAATTCATCTGGATGCATGCAGAAGCATTTTCCCATTCCTGGATGTGTTCTTTTTGTTGCCAGGATGCATGGAAGAAGGAGAGGAAAAGCGAGCAGTGTTTAGTAATGTCTTCCCTCTCACAGATGAAAGTGGGAGGGAATGTAGTGACAAATTTAATTTCTTCATGATGCCCTGTCCCCACAGATTTTGGTATATGTTTAAGCTCAATGTACTGTATTCATTATGGCTGTGATTCTGTATCACACTAATTCAGTCTAAACCCAAACTGCTGATCTCCCTTACAGAAATTTCAAGCCCACCCACCTCCCTTGCATAAGCACTAACACTTAAGAAACTGCAGTGAGATTCAGGAAACTGATGTGTTTGAAAATACAAAAGTTTTCACAATCTGCTCCTTGAGGTAACTGATGCAGCTGCAACAGCAGTACTGCCTGTGCAAGCAAACATGGGTATACTTTTTGTATTGAACTAGTCAGTTAAGTAAGGGCAGAACAACACTTATCCATGTAGGCAGCAGAAGTTTTTAAATTAACTCATCTGCCCATCAATCAGTGAAAACCAAAAAAGCTGTGTTCAGAAAAAAAACCCCACAACACAGTATTGCCTCCACAGTCTGCTTCTTGTTTATGCTAACATTCATTCCACCACTTGTGAGTATTTTACATGGTAAAAACGGTGGGTCAGAGTCTGTCCCCACTTCTCAAGGGTGTAGCATCCTGGAGTCAGCAAGGGTGACACTTTGTGGGTATTTGCTGGACACAGCTCGACTGGACTATCTCCAAACTCATAACACAGCCTCCAGCTATACCTGTGTAGACCTGAAAAAAAGAGATTGCCAAGCTTACAGCCTGCGGTGATTGTTTTAATTTGCTATTGAGCTTTGAGAGAAAATCAGCTTGTACCCCACAAGGTCACCACCAGTGGGTATGTTAAAACACAGAGCAGCTCTTCCTTGGCTTGATATACATAAATCACCACCCTTAAATGTAGTGACAACACATTACAGCTGGCTGGGCTGCATTTGTAATGAGAACTCTGCACTAAAGGAGTGCTGAAAACAAAAGATAAAACCTTGTAATGGCTCATTGATTAGTAATAAGTAGAGGCTTTAAAGTGGCCTTTAGAATCTAATAAACATCTCAGCAACTCTTGTCCTGTCTTCATAGTACCAGTCACTTGATTTATGTTATAAAGGGAAAACATTTTTATTCAGCAATATATATCTGATTTATTCAATAATAAATAACAGGAATGCATTCAAAGACTTAAACATTACAATCAAGACCATCCCAAAGAGTAAATTCTAGATTGCTCTGCATATTTACAGAAAAATAAATAGCAAAATGGCTTAACTGGAACTGTGCTGATGGACAGTCTCGCAAGTTCATAGGAGTCATGGCATGACCTGACCAGACACTGACTGTACAGAATAGAATAAACTATGGCAGCAGCAGGTCCAGAGAAGCGCTCTGTTGCTGTTCGGTTGCACTTTCAGTTATTCACCACAATCAAAGATACAGGCTCCTGTCCAGATGCCAGAGTTGAACAAAACAACTGGAGAAGGACTTCTTGTAATATGCCGAGAAGAATTCACCACTCGAGGAATCAGCAGGAGCACTGACAAGTCTATCCATAGCCCTGGAAATGGACAGATCTGAGCAATCAGCCCTTCTGAGTCCCTGGAGACATAGATGGCTGGAAGGAAAAGAAGCAACAGCATTCAAGATGGGATTGCACAGACTGCAAGAAAGAATGCATTGTGCTGATGCAAAGACACTGATGGGAACTGATTTACAATTGACGCTACAGAGGCTGTAGTCCCCTACTGATGCAAATTGTTGAGATGTACACACTCTCTTGTCCTACAGTGTTATTAGTGCAGATGGACAAACATGTCATCGGAGAGCTGGGGAACAGGTCCAGACAGACCTATATCCATAAGTCTGCCACACACAGAGAAAAAGTTGCTATAGCTCACAGAGAAGGAGTTTCTTTAATCTGGGGCTGAAAAAGTGAGGAAGGAGGGGCCTTCAGGGCTGTCTGCAACTGATAAAGTATTTTCAGGGACTCAGATTTATGCCATACATTCACAAACTGCTTTTGCAATGACAGTTAAATGTTGTGACAGTTAAATGCTACATTGGTAGCTAAGGCATAAATCTCTGTGCTGCAGCAATTCCTCAGTGAATCATTGCCTCCAAGGATTGCAAGACTTTAGAACAGTCTATTAGAGAAAGGGGTCTACCATATGAAGCTGAAACCAAAACGATTGGAAACTTAGTGCCACATCTGAAGGCACCACCCAGGGATGTCGGATAGAAACTGGAACCACAACTCACTAAATTGCCACACTTCGACAAAAGGATAAAGAACAAAGAATAGTGAGAAACACAAGCAGGAAGAGTTGAAAGGTGAAGGAATTTTGTTACATTTCCTAGGCCTTGTCTCTTCTATGCTTTCCAGTTGAAGTTATTTTCATTATATTAATAAAATACAGTAACTGGACACAGAAATCAGATTTATAAAAAAGCAGTATAAGAGAAAGAGAAAAGGTGGATAGATGAGCCTTCTGCCAGTTTTTAGTCAACATGTCAAGTGTTCTTTCATCTCTGCAATGCAAAATGAAGCAGTGCAAATTAATTCAAGACAATACTAAATAAATAACCTCCTAAACCATCTGCAGCAAAATTGAAAAGAAATTCTGCATGAAAAATTGTTTTGGCAGATGATTTATAATAATACATTTATTCTAAAAGATCCAGTCATATTTAGGAAGACTGCCTTTCAGTACATGTAACTCTGCTGTTCACAGAACTACATGATGCATAGTAAGTATAGATAAAAGCAGTTTATAGTATTTTTCCTTTCTTGAAGCACCACTGAAAAAACTGCTTACAGGCCTCTTTTCTGCTGGTCATTCAAAGAATTACAGAATAACTGAGGTTGCAAGGGACCTCTGGAGATATCTGCTCCAACCCCCTGCCAAGCAGGGGCACCTACAGCAGGTTGCACAGGACCATGTCCAGATGGCTTTTGAATATCTTCAAGGATGGAGACTCTACAACCTCTCTGGGCAGCTTGTTCCAGTGCTCTGTCACCCTCACACAGGGAAAAAAAAATAAATAAAAGGAAAAAAAAAAAAAGAAAGAAGTGCTTCCTCATGTTCAGACAGAATCTCCTGTGTTTCAGTTTGTATCCACTGCCCCTTGTCCTGTCACTGGGCTCCATCTTCTTTGCACCCTCCAGATCCCAGCTCTCTCAGCCTTTCCTCATATGAGAGATTCTCCAGTTCCTTAATCATCTTGGTGGCCCTTTGCCAGACTCGGTCCAGTAGCTCCATCTCTCCCCTGTACTGGGGAGCCCAGAACTGGACACAGTACACCAGTACTCCAGATTCCATACATATTAATACTGAGAATTATTTTGTCCTCACCTGCGCCTAGCAAAACAGGTGCAGTCTAACTAAAACACAACAAAGGAAAGCTTTACAGTACAGGAGATGTAGGAATTGTCTAGAAGCCTTTTTTTCCTTTTTTTCCATTCACAGAGAATACAGAAACATTATTAATAACAAGAACAGAAACATAATTAACAAGAAGATCTATAATAGCTTTAAGATATGTATTATTCCTGTATGCAGTTTCTTGCACAAAATTCAGGAAGATTCCCAAGGGTATAGAGTTCCTCAAAACATTATTCCCTTGGCAGTCACTTTTTTCCACAAAGCTGACAATATGGGGATTTCCCCTTTCTGCATATGAACCCCAAACTTTCTGAAAGATGGGATATGTCAGAAAAACAGGAGTTGTGTTCTAATCCCTCCCTCCATCTGCAGAGCAACTTGTTCCACAGGGAGATGAATCTCAAGTGGTTTGTTGCATTTGCTCCCTTATAAGGAAGGCTTTCCAGACACTTGGAGGAAACCACTGCTCATCTCCTCAGTTTAACTCTCAGGCAGGTTTCAGATTTAAAATCCAGCATATAGCTGGATTGGCTAGAAGGGTTCCTCTGCACCTCACCTTTCACCCACCAAAAACATGCCAACAAACAGGCAAAGAGAAAAGAATGCAACAGAATCACTAATTTTCTTCTACAAAAAGGTTCAAAGATTCGTTGACTGTGCAGATAGTGCCCAGCTTGGTAATTTAGTGCCATATTCCCCCAGCATTTTTCTAGCTAGGTTAAGTCAGCCTCAAGCTATACAACTTTAATTTACACATTTTGTGCTTTTTGGCTAGGACAGACACCCAAGAACACCTGTGTTTTAATGCCTGGGTATTTGCCAAATCGTGCTATTCTACAGGGAGAAACAGAAACAGATGGGCTGGAGAGCAGATAAGCATTATTAGTGGAGTAAAAGCTTGTCTGCTAGAAAATCAAATTTACAAAACTGAGTAAGAGAAATACTGCCTTATAAGAGACAACTCAAGCACCTGTTCCCATTTACAATCACAAGACAGGCATGTTATATAAACAGATTCACTGCTATGAATGAAGTGTTTTCCCAACTTTTCTTCATGTGTCATTTTTAACTCTTACTCCTGTTTCTCTCTACTGGACATCTTCCAGTACAACAAATCTCTTTTCAATGGTGATGCCCAAAACTGGACATTCTGTTCCTACTGAGGTCACAACAATGCTGACTGGAATGGAATTCTCCCATTCTGTATACAGTGCTGAGGATAATGCATCCTAGAACTACATTTCCCTTTTTGCAAGAAGATTGAGGGGGTTTGCGGGTTTTGTTTGTTCATTAAAATCATGCTCACTTTGCTTAGATCAACTAACACTCATTTTTTTTGTTACATTGCATTCTGCGCTTGCAAATTTTTCTCAGTTCTTAGTACCTGACTGCGTGAATTTCCTGTTGCTCATTTTGGATCTAATAATTTCTTTAATATATTGAGCACTGTTGAAAAAGGTAATCTTGATCTTCATAGTGTCTGCAACTGTCTTTACCTCAATGTTTCTTACCATTCTTACAAATTTTCTAAGTATGTTCAATAGTACCTTAGCCAAGAGGTTAGCGCACTTATACAGGTAGAAAAGGACTAACATATACAGGAATATATAAAAGGCTTTACCAAAATAAAGATATGTTCCATCTGTTTCTTTTCTCTTATCCACAAGAGCAGTCACTCAAAGGAAGAGATTTGCTTTTAACAAATCCACAGTGGCTGCCTCTGAGCAAGTATTATGTTCTAGGCACTTATGAACTGATTGTCTACCAGTGTGTTCTGGCATCTTTCCATACACCAAAGTTGTGTCCTGAAGTTATACACACTTGCCCGATTTCCACATTCTCCTTAAGAAAAGCGGCGCATGTTTTCAAAGCTCTGACACACACCTATCAAGAAAATCAGTAACAACTCTCAAAATTTGCCAGCTGTCTTCTAAGTATTTTAGATAATGTTCTGAGTCAGTGATAACACAAATATTTCTACATTACCCAACATTCTTTAACATGTTCTTGCCCTGGGCCCATGAGTGACTCCTCTTAGTTGTGGTTAAAGCACTTCTCAAAATTAACCATCTTTAATAAAGACTTAAGAGTGTATTTAGGTTTTCTGGTGATAAATAGCTATCAAACACTGATAATGATCCATGGTTTCTATTTTTCTCTTTCACCAGGCATGCTTGCCTCTGCTGCAGTCTAACTTAATTTTTTTCCTAGATCCATTTTTATTATTCTGTGTTCATTTCTTATGCACCTTAAATTCATAAATTCTACTATTTCCCAATAATTTGGAAATTATTCACACTCAGATTATCAATCGAAAATGTGTCCTCAACCCCTTCGACTGCAGCCTGCGTTTATGTTGACTTAAACTGATGTTGGTACCAAAGTCTTACACACTAAAGTTAGACTAAGCCAATCTAACACCTTACTGGTACTGAAATGCTAAGTCTTGCTCTCCTCTCCCTTTCTCATTTTCAGTTGCATTTGCTCACTCTGGCTCTTGTGCCAGCTTTAGCACTCATCTAATCCCTCAGAGAGCTGATTCAGCTCATTAAACCAGCAGCAAATAGATTTATTGTTGTTTCGGCTTTTTGATGGGCTACTTTTCCTGTAGGGACAGATAAAAACACTTAGCCCATTTCACCTAATTGCAATCTCATGCTGGTTTACATCAGTTTAAATCGATCTAAATTGGAGCTGCCATATTCATCCCTTCATCCCCACCTACACAACTGTGCCCCTTCCCTTATGTCCTCGCTAACATTCCTGCAAACGGATGGTGAGCCAGCCAGGTTGGCTGACTTCAGCCAAAAAACTATTATGTTTTTTTTTCTTGGTAAGGTTACTCCTTGCTGCATTGTCTCACTGAACTTCGCAGCTGCACAAGAAATCCAGTTCAGCCTAAACAGACCTGGACCTAAAATCAAATCTGGCTAAATCAAAGAGGAAGTAAAGTTCCATTTCTAGTCAGATATTCCTTTATGCTGCCAACAGTCTTGCAGGACAATGGAGTTCTCTTATTTACTGAAATAAATTGTGACCTGTTTTTACCACTACCAAAGGTCCTGCATGCAATAGAGTCTCAGGTTTCAGATATGGCATACACCAAAAATCAACCTCAGAATACTGTTACATAAAAAATATTTGCAAATCTAGATCATTTATTGTTGTGATTTCTAGAATGTTCTGAAACATTGTCTTCAGTGCCCTGATAGCAAACTCCAACGTAAGTTTCACCTCCGTCTCACATGTCTAGAAAAATTGCAGAATGCATGTGAAAGTTTTATGACAATTCCATACAGAAATATCTCTTAATTTTAACCAGTTTTTATCGGCTTGTCAAAGCTGCACATTGCAAACTCATTCTCTACAAGTATTTTTTTATTCACTGCAATCCAGAAAAAGAGAACAGAACTTGCTGATTCTTCATTTCATAGTCAGATTTTGCAATACTGTGACTTCCTGTTTGACTGACATACAATGATGTTTTCTAATTTCATTACTTTAGAATATCTTTTCTTGAAATATGCAGTGTATTTTTCAAACTGCACTTTCTGTATTTTCTCAGTTGCACATGATAGTTCAAATTTACAGTTTGGAAATATTGTTTTCCAGATTAAAAAAAAAGTTTGTCTATTCAGATTCAGCAGTTTCCTAATTACAACTTCCGTGGGGATGTTTGACTCCTTATTTCCTCTCTTTCACCAGCACTTTACAGTTCTGAGTCCCTTCTTCCCCCACTAATGTTACGGTCTTGCTATAAAATTGATGACATTTTATGTCATAATCTTTAAATTGGGCCTGTACTGCACACGTTTTAGGCTTCCTGTTTGTCCACAAATTTTTCTCTAGATGTATTTTAGGTGTACAAGTACCAAAATCAGTCACTTATCTTTTTGCAGTGGAAAACAATGATTCTCTCAGGCCAGTTCCAATATTTCCTTAGAGACTATCCCAAAGGAGAAAAAGAAATTACTCCTAAGAGCAAGATAACATAGTTTCACAGTTTACAAATCACTTCCGCCAGAAGGGTCCAAATTCTCCAATTAGATCAGGTATTCAAAGTGACAAAGAGAACCTTAACTTATGTAAAATGCAAAATCCTTAATTCACAATTATTTCCCTCATAGGAACACAGTACAAATACAAGTAATTCACTGTTTATAAAAATTTTAACAATTTTGAGTTTAAAGAGGATTTCAGAAATATAAAGCAACTTTTTCTATTTATCAAATCCAAACAAATTTATTTCAGAAGTTGTGTATCTGTGTATAAAGCAGTCCTGTGAAACAGAAGAACAGTATTTGCTCATTTTTAAAAGACTGAGAAGGTGGCTAAAGGTCTGTTTTATACAAGAAATTACACTAAACCATTAGGGAATTTTGGGGGGGGCTATATAATGTATGTATCCAAGATCTGGTGGCCACACAGGGACATCTTTTATTCCATATCCAACTCCTGGAACTAATAATGGTACAAGAATGTCACTGAATCACTTCTGACATCTAAACCACAAAGTATCTTTATTTTGGAGTCACAGCTGCTTTTCCGACCAAATTGTGATGACAAAATCTGTTATTGCCAAAGTCAGTGTTCTCAAGCAGAACTAACAATGTTGCAGCCTGACAGAACATATAATGACCACTCATTTTTATTTAAGCTGCATGACTTTTTGTAGGGTACCACAAACACAGAATGATACCTTTTCATAGCTAATGATTATGCATCATTCTTAGAGGCTCACAACTGAGGAATGCTTTGCTAAAGAAGTTACATCCATGCTATGGTAATTCACTTTTGTGAAGCCTTGACTTGCGTTGAAGACACCAGTATCTCTGTTGGAGCCAGCCTGCATTAATCTTAACTTATCTTTGGGCCAGCTATCACCCACCCACTGCACACATATTCTCACTCATTCAGTCACACCATCATGTATCATGGAAATGTACTCCAACAATATGACTAAATTTTAAACCATAACAATTATCTGAGAGACCTGGACCAAACTAAATCCTGGCTTAGGTGGTGGTATTGCAATGTTCTTACTGCACAGTTGTCTCAGAGATGTTGTGCACTGCTGAGGAGTGAGTGCATCATTTCTCTATGAGAACAAGGTATGCAAGAAATCAGCTGAAATACCACCTCTATTTTTCCAGCAAAAAATAAAGCAACCCACTCAAAGCCATGCCATTCGTTTTAGTCTTGACAGTCAATGATCAGTCTTACTGAGGTTTACAGCAACAGAGCAGAGGCAAAAAATATTTCTCCCAAAGACCATGTCTATTTTTGATCTCAAAGCAGTTCTCAATGTTTATGAAAACAAAGGCTTCTAATGTCTAAGAAGCTATTCAGATTTAAGAATCCTGAAGCATTATGAGCTCCTAGGTCTAGATAGCTACCACAGATTTATTCTCACTCCCTAATGAGGCAAAATTCCTCAGGAAAAACAACAGGTGAACTGACAGGACAGGATCTACATCATACTTTTACAGATCCTTAATCTGAATACTTAGAAGATCAAGAATCCATGGCAGGATCCAGGGCAAGCAGTCAGCATATACATAGGCTGAAATTACTTCAGTTTGGCTCAATCCATCACTACCACCAGGTCCCTTCTATTGCAAACAGTGACCCCAATCTTCATGACTTTCTGTATTTTGCACAGAAATAAACTGCAGAGCTCTGAGAATGTTTAAGTTCCACCAGTTTTCCCCATGCTTAAGTCCATACCAAAATCTGTACTGACTGAAGGATGTGCCCTCATTGGTATATCTGAGCAGAAAAGCAGCAAATTCCTTTCATAAAAAGTCACTGTCTCTCAACTGTTCAATGGCTTATCCCTAGAAAAGTCTATGATACTGACATTAAGCTAATCGTCATTTGTTTCCTTATACATATTTACATATTATAAGTGTATCTTGAGTCCAGTCTTACACTCATTTATTCATGCAAAATAACTGGCTTTATTTGGTTTTCTCACAAGTCAGAAAAAAGATTGAGTCACTTCCATACGAATCATGAATGAAAAATTAATACAATTTACTTACCGAAGGATTTCTTTCCGAGTGAAAAACGTGCAATCCTGTTAAAAAAAAAAAAAAAAGTGTTATTGTACTATAGAAATACTGGAAACTACTGCAAAGAATTATTTTTCAACCTTTTGGAAGGAAACTCAGATCTAGCAGAAAAACATTAAAGATGCCATTTCTGTACCACCTGCTTTTGTCTCAGAAAGCAATATACACTATAAAATAACTGAAATAGCCTAAGGACAAGGCTATCAGTAAAAAATAATACTGTTAATGTGAAATCAGAAGAAAAAAAACAGCTTGCTGAAATACTTCTCCACCGTGGAATGACCCAACATGAAACAAAATTAAATCAAAAAAGTAAGGTATAGGCCAAAAACATTCAATAAATGGATCTAGAAAGCTATAAATAACAAAAAAGATTAAGAAAACGATCTTCTAACTTGGAGTATTCCTCTATTGGAGACAATTGATTTAATAATAGAAGTCATGTACTTATTTATTCGCTATTAACTCTTCTTGCTAACAATCACTTTGCACTGTGGTCACTTTGATGAAGGCTGCAAACTCCCATACGTTAGGAACATGGATAACAGGACAGCCCCTGCTCCAAACAGCAGGCAAACTTCAGCTTTCCCTGTGGTATCACAGAATTTGAAATAACTTACTAGCATGCAAAGTAGAGCTGGCTGAACACGAAAGAAGAGCTTGCATTCGCTTGCATTCTCAATGGCTCTGTGGTGGGACTGCATTTACACTGCTTTAATGCGCTCTTTATGAACCTCTGTGTTTTGCTAGAAGAATTCACACACTTCACAAAAGAACCATAATATGAGCAGTGAAATAGTTTGCATTTCATGTATTTCTACATCAGTTGCAAAACAAGTTATATTTCAGGTCCTGTAAGGAACCATAATAATCAGTCCCATCCCATTAACAGAAATATCCCCTAATCCCCACTATCTAGTATTTATTTAGAGCAAATTCTGCCCTGCATCCAAAACTAGCAAGACTGGCAATGAAACTGCCAATGAAACATTGGATGATCAGTTTAGAACATTGTTCAGGTCATAAATTTAGAGAATATGCATCTTCTTGTCTTAGAGCTAGTGGCTGATGAGGGTGTATATATAGGGAACAACCACCAAACCACAAAATTCTTCCTGATTATCCACCTCTCTCACAGGCCCATGTGATGTGGCAAGGCATTTGCCTAAGAATTCAGCTCTCAGTAGTTTTCCTCCTATGTAAACATATTTAAAATACATAATATTTTTTAATCAGCTACTGACAAGATAACAACATCAGACGTGGTAAGTCATACTTAAGAGTACATGCAACTAGCATGATTCCCCCAGTTCTGCTCTAGCAAAAAAGCATTTCTTTCCTAAGCTGAGAATCATTCTGGCTAAACGCCTCCTCCTTCCAAGGAGGAGGAAAGCAAATGATGACAGCTAGCTGAAGCAATCAAACAGCTTGTCTCAAGTATCCAGGTATGCTATCAGTCATATGTGGTATCAATTATTGAGTTTGCTTGCTCTCCTCCATATAAAGTGAGAGGAGAAGCAGCTCTTCCTTTAGTGTATTGTGTAGCAGAATAGCGTTACAAGGCACAATAGGAAGCACCTTGTGAGCTGCTCACACTGATGTCATGTTGTCTGGAACTGCACAAAGTGAAATAGGAGCCAGCTGGTTAAGTCTTCATTAATTCCAGCACATTCAACACTTACCGTCAAACTGTCACTTAAGGATGCTTCATTTACTAATGAAAGGCAGGTGCAATCTCACAAATAATTGTAATGCCCTCAGCAGCAATCATCCCGTAATTATACAGGCTTGAGAAAACAGCAGAAGCTGTTACTTAACTAGAAAGCTGACAGGGAATTGATATGCAAATTGAGATAAAGATGAAAAAGAAAAGTTATCCTTTACCTTCCAGAAATCATGCAAAAATGTCATTGGAAGACATATTAAGAGGTCAGATCATAAATCTTTTTTGCTGAAGGTCCACATAATTTTTTGGTTTTTTAATCTGAGTCACCTCATGTCTTTGACAGCAAACAGTATTGTCTGCCTTTTTTTTTTTTAATGAAACAAAATTTTTACTAATATAATCTGAAAAACACTGATATTGAAAACCTTTATAACAAAAGCAGTTGCAAGTATCTGCCTGACCACTGTTACTGACTACAGTATTCCAATTATGCCTGCCAATTACATGGAATTGTGTGTCAAGGATGAGGGGTGTCAAAAAATTTACAGTAGTTCAACAGACCACTTGCAGAGACCTGAAAGCTACTCAGAGTCAGAGCACCATGAATTAATTGTGACTTGGCCTATACTTTTGATCCACAGCAAGATCATACACACTACTTAAGAAATGCTTTACCATTAAGAAGCCTGTCTGGTCTCAAATGGCAAATGTAAAAGCCATGGCTACAAGCTATCTCTGAAAGGAAGTCCAGCCCTCTTTCTTGCTTCTCCCAGCTTCTTATTTCTGCCTCTTCCTTTATGTGGACTTCACACTGATGAGCAGTATATCTCTCTCCATCGGAGAACTCTGAATGAAGAAACTAATGTGTATGGAAACTAACCTAGCAAAAAGGGATTCATTTCCAGCCTGGATCATTTCCTTTTAGTGGCTTAGAATATAGCATCAGTAGTGCTGGTAGAAGAGATGAAGCTAAAACAAGTTCTGTTAATGGCAGGAAAGAGGTGCAGGGCTGCCCTTTCCCTTTTTTTTTTTTTTTTTTTTTGAAAGCATAGCCTGAGTTGGATTAAAATCATGATGGAACAAGGGTCTAAATAACATAATTATATTTTGCTGGAACTCCAGCAATTTAATTCCAATTTAATTAAAGACTTTTGGCCAAAGAAACACAGAGGTGAATCATCCAATTTTCTTCTGGCTACTTCATTCATACAGAAAATACACAATGATGGACAATAAATAGTAAACTAACATGCTAAATTAACTCCCTCATAAGGGAAGGTGAAGTAGGTCCTGGAAAGCATTTGTCATTTATGCATATGATGACATTCATCTTCCTTCATGCCAGAGATGTTGTGGAACACATTTGCTACTATGTGAACTGTATTTAAGTTGATTATGAACTTAAAAAGCAACCTGTCTATTCTGTCTGGGCACTAAAGCCACTGGGATTCCAGCTAGAAAAACACAAACTAAATACTGAACAAATAACAAACCACATTTTTCATAATTCTTATGAATTAAAGATTTCTGGTAAGAATTTATCCTGAGAATCGTTGATTTTACTTCTATTGTTATACAACGTCCTGAAAAACTTCTGCTAACAGGAGGCTCCTTGTGGGTTATAGGTTATTTAGAATAGAGGCTTTGCCTTGAAAGGTCACCTACTCAAGTCCCTGAGAAAATACACGCTCCTTTTCTAAAATCAATGTCCCAGTCGGTCTGTCCTTGTGCCCTTAATAATCAAGTTAATTAGAAATCTGACAAAGGATCACTGCTGGTTTTTTAGAGGTAAGATACCACTTAAACAAATCTGCCTTATGTCTAGCAAAGTGAATAAAATAAAGCAAACAGAAAATTTCCCATTGATTTCCATGAGATCATTAGCTTGTATAATGGGACTTGGTTCTCAAATTTGGCATTTAGGTGGCTTAACTTGTTCTTAAAATATTTTGCAGAGAAAAGAGTCAGATAGCTGGTGTATTTAAGTTCCATGGATGGCTTTGCTCTTGGCTGGTAGCGTGACTTTCTGCAAGTCACCCAACTTTGCCTGTAAAGTAGGGTTAATGGTCTCTGCTCTTAAAATTTACTTCATAAAAGAGCAGAATGTACAGGCTGTTACAGTTTTATTCTTTGATTTTCTATGTCAGGTGAATGCAGGTTTAACATAAAACAGGAACAGACTGAAATACGGTGGTCCACTACCTTTTCCACTAGTCTGTAAGACTTTACTGCAATCTCCTAATTTGGTTCTGCTTTACGTTTAGTTCTACAGTGATTTGAACAAAGAATAGGAATAGAGATGACTGTGCTGAGAATGCTGATACTTAACTTTATGTAAAGTGTACATATAGAGTGTAACATGAGGTATGGCTGCAGAATTAGACCACATGTAATTTGTTCTGTTGGATATATTGCCAATACCAGAGCGCAGCATGCAGTTTATGAATGGCAGCAGAGTTCACTGAATGAAAGATTATCACTTACCACTTTTAGAAGCAAGTATCATTGTGCATAAAGCACAGTTTTCAAATAAAACTAATTTCACATAGACAAGCAAAACACTTCTCTACAGAAAAGAAGAAAAACTGGAGAAAGGAACAATAGAATGAAAGAATAGGAATGCTGAAGTATGCAAAGCTACTGTGAAATAGTATTTCTTAAACCCATTAGGTGCATATTTCTCCTCTAAGACAATACATATATAATTCTGCCTTTTATATGTATGGTTTCATAAGGGCAGGTTGATCCTGCAACAGCTCCATTCCGAAATTTTTATAAATAAGGAAATAATATAAAACAATCTTAGCAACACAAAATGACTCCAAATTAGAAAAAACAGTCTCAAACAAAAGCCAGCAAGCCACATATAAAGTAATACAATGAGTAACAGGAATTTTGACAATATCCTCAAGGCAAGACAGATTAGATCCATAAATTTTACTGCGCAGCTTTTAAGAAATGAAGTACTGAATGCTGCAGCATTTTAAACGTTAACATTTCAAACAAATTATTTCAGAGGTTTCATTTTTAAAATCACAAATTATATTTTGTACTGTGCCAAAGGTACACAACGTGTGTAAGAACATTTAATTGAAACACTATAAAAACATAATCCTATGAAGTAATCAAAAAATCTAAGTTAAAAGGCCCTGGATAGAAGCAAATGAGCTTTCATATAAGATCTATTATTAACTCTATTCTGGTAACATTTTACAAATGCAACACTTTTATTCTAGTTGCCATACAACTAAGACTGGTATAGAGTTGTACAAGACTGAGTCAGCAAGATATTTATGTATTTTCATCACTGTAAATATAAAAAAAGTTTCTGGAAGTCAATGAGACTAGCACCAGTCTTTAAGTTGCATAGCTGTGCAAGTACTTTAATGAATCCAAATTTAAACATTAAAAAGATCCTGTCAGAATTAGTATCTGAATTACAATAGTATATGGACTTTTATCTTAAAAAATGCTGGTTGCACCAGAATGTCAATGGAGATTTTAACATCCAGCCTATCTTTATTTGTAATTGTATGTATTTTAGAACTACAGCCAGAACAGCTAAAACACCCACGGAGTTTCAGGAGGAAAAATCTGCAGCTATAAGAACCAGTTTACATATTTATACTACAACATGGGAGTAAAAACAGACATTAGCAAAGACTGAGGAGGAAGAAGCAAACTGTCAATAAATGTAATTTTCCTCGATCTATATATGCACCACATGGTAATGTGAAACCAGAATCTGACTCAAGGATAATTTCTCAAAAACCTTGTTCCATTATTATGCTGCTTAAATTTGGACATTAACAGAAAGACTCTATCAAACTGAAAAGTACTTTTTACAGAAGATCCTGGAGAACCTGTGATGAATATACTTTCTGTATTTTTGCAAAGGGTTCATTTTCATCAAAGATCCTGATTAAGTCAAGCACAGTTTTTTAAATCAAAAGATAGCTTGATGACTTAGTTTCAATTTATAAATGGCATTTCTTGACAGATCATAACGTAACTTGTTTCATCTGATCTCGCATAATTCTCATGAAATACAGTTGAATCCCACTTTGACTAGAATTTTAATAAAAGGAAAAAAGCTCTGTAATAGAGAAATTCTTGTGTAAAAGAAGCAACTCGTTATTTCATATTACTATCTTTTATTGCAATATTGCCTAGAAAACAGCCAGGATAAACATCAGTTTGTTTTGAGCCTGCATTAAATAATGTAGAGCAAATAGTCCCATTAATGAACAAATACAAAAAGAAACAGCTTGCAATAAAAGCAGTAATATCTGATATAAAATATTTGTGTCCTATATTCTCTAGGTTCTATTAGGAAAAAAATTAGAACCAAATTCATATCCAATTCAGACCACTAATTCGAGTAACCCCAGAAAAGGCAATGACATTGATTGAACAGTGGAGTAGTTTGTTCATGCCCCAAGCACAGCTTCTATGCATTTCCTACTCAATGTAATAGTTTCTCAGTGAGAAATGCAGTGCACTGAGGCCAATATATGGCTCTGATATCGCTTTACTGTATACCTGTATTTTCTATTGCTTCAAGCATCTTTACACAGCACCACCCCAAAAAAACTGAAATTCCCTTTCATTTTCTTTTCTCATTATCAGACTTACCCTCCAAAATCTGCAGACAACTTTTACAAGCTTAATTTTAAAATGTTCTTTGATTGCAATGAAATACATCTTTCTTGCTGATTAATACTTACCTTTTCCCTAGCCAGACCTTGGTGAGATTTTGCATTTTATGTAAAAAAACAAACCAACCAACCAACAAAACCCAAACCACAAAAAACCACCTAAAACAGTAAAGTACTCTAAGGGCATAAGAATCAGAAATTCCCAGCAGAATTAATTTTCTTACAAAGCTAACTTTTTAAATGAGGTGAATCTCAATGAGGAAATTAGGCTTGCAAAACATTTCACTAAGTTTATGAAAATTTAAAGAGCTGCCAACTAGAACACTATCTTAATAACAAGTGATATGACAAGGTGTTAGGAGATTTGCACCTTTCCAGGCTTTAATTTGCCTCTACCTATTTTGAATAAAAAAAGCTGAGAGGTTTAATATTATTAAGTCCTGTTACGTATCTCTTTTACAAGCAGTTTCAATTAGTCACCCGTTACCATTAATGAACAGTATTTAAAACAGTCATCTATTAACAACATTCAGGTCATCTTGTGGGTGACCAGATTTACAATTATCTAATTTAAATGTAAAGGTTCTGCTAAAAAATGACTCTTCAATATGACAGTTTATATATGCAAAAGAAAGTTTATACATGGGCATTTCAGAAAGTTTTAGACAAATCAAATAAGGTTATTTTAATTCATTAATATCATATTAATGATATGAGATTTATTTATGCTAGCTCTTCAAGCATGTGATTTTTCTGCAGCTTAATCTTTACTCCTGAAAACCAAAGCCACTTATGTATGTTTTTACATTATTTTAAGCACATGAACTTCTCACTTTCCCATCTCATAGTGTTTCTTATGGAACAAGCGCTTAAAACATAACGCATTAAAAAAAAACTACAAAAATTTCACTACTAAAGTAATATTCAGGTGCTATAAACTCAGAGCAATTTGTGTTAAAGAGAAAAATGGTGGAGGTTACAACGAGATAACGGTTGTACAATGGCCAGAAATACATTCAAATAAAGAAATTGTAAGTCTAACCATGAGGGGAGTGAGGTATTGAAGAGTCTTCTAATATGAAAATTGGTGACGAGTGGCATTCCTCAGGGGTCAGTATTAGGACCAGTGCTGTTTAACACCTTTGTCAGTGACATGGACAGTGAGATTGAGTGCGCCCTCAGCAAGTTTGCTGACGACACCAAGCTGAGTGGTGCGGTTGACATGCTGGGGGGAAGGGATGCCATCCAGAGGGATCTTAACAGGCTTGAGAGGTGGGCTTGTGCGAATCTCATGAAGTTCAACAAGGC
>NW_009597824.1:0-9652 GCF_000690535.1 Cariama cristata | reverse complement strand
AGCACCTCAAGGTCTTTCTTGTCGTGAGACAGCCAGAACTGAACACAGGATTCGAGATCCGGCCTCACCAGTGCCCAGTACAGGGGGACAATCACTGCCCTGGTCCTTACTGATACAGGCCAGGATGCTGTTGGCTGCCTTGGCCACCTGGGCATACTGCTGGCTCGTGTTCAGCCGGCTGTTGACCAACACCCCCAGGTCTTTTTCCACCGGTCAGCTTTCCAGCCACTCGTCCCCAAGCCTGTAGCGTTGCATGGGGTTGTTGTGACCGAAGCGCAGGACCCAGCACTTGGCCTTGTTGAACCTCATACAATTGACCTTGGCCCATTGATCCAGCCTGTCCAGATCCCCCTAGGGAGCCTTCTTACCCTCAAGCAGATCAACACTCCTGCCCAACTTGGTGTCCTCTGCTACCTTACTGAGGATGCACTCAACCAGACCCTTGATAAAGATACTAAATAGAACTGGCCCCAATACCAAGCCCTGGAGAACACCACTTGTGACCAGCCACCGACTAGGTTTAACTTCATTCACCACCACTCTTTGGGCCCGGTCATCCAGCCAGCTTTTCACTCAGCAAAGGGTGTGCCGGTGAAAGTCATGAGCAGTCAGTTTCTCCAGGAGAATGCTGTGGGAAACAATGTCAAAGACTTTACTAAAGTCTAGGTAGACAACATCCACAGCCTTTCCCTCTTCCACTAAGTGGGTCACCTTGTCATAGAAGGAGATCAGATCAGTCAAGCAGGACCTGCCTTTCACAAACCCAAGCTGACTGGGCCTGATCATCTGGTTGTCCTGTACGTGCCATGTGAATGCACTCAAGATGATCTGCTCCATAACCTTCCCTGGCATCAAGATCAGGCTGACAGGCCCGTAATCCCCTGGATCCTTCTTCCAGACCTTCTTGTAGATCAATGTCACATTTGCTAATCTCCTGTCAAGTGGGACCTCCTCAATTAGCCAGGACTGCTGATAAATGATAGAAAGTGGCTTGGTGAGCACTTCCACCAGCTCCCTCAGCACTCTTGGGTGGATCCCATCCTCCCTATAGACTTGTGTCTAAGTGGTGTAGCAGGTCGCTGACCATTTCCCCTTGGATTATGGGTTCATTAGTTCAACACTAATGAGACAGGAAACAAAGTAAACAAGAGAAATGCATAAAATCATGAACTTGATTTTGATCTCAAACATACAACTTCAAGTCCAGACTTTTTAAATTGGTAGAGATTTACTCCAGATTTAATGGATCTTTAAGAACTGACGATTACTGCAGCTAATTACTCAGATTGGAACAATCAGGCTGCACTAAATTCAGCAGCATGAAGTAGTCCTGTCTTGGCTTGGCTAGAGATTGGGCTCAAGAGTGGAGGTAACATAAACAAAGACCATTTAGACTTAAATTATTTTGCTGTGTTACTTTCTCCTTTTTCTCACTGAAGAGAAGCCATTTTAAGCAAATTATGAGGAATGAGTGCCTGAATGAATTTTTGGGAGGCATAACAGATCCATGCAACAAAATGGAATTTTGTTCAAAGAATTACTTTGTTGTCAGATTGGAAATGCTTTTATTGCCTCTATAAAAAGCCTCAGGGTTGTTTTAAGCCAATGTGTAACAATTGGTAACTTGTAAAACTTTACAGACTGCCAGAACAACAGACAGATTTCACAGCAGTTAAATTTCAAAGGCTGTAAAAATAATATGTTTAAGAAATAGGTTTAAGCCTACCTATCAGTTTTGAGATAAGAAAGGAATAACTGAACATGTACAGTCCACACTGCCTACATGTACAACATTTGACAAAGTATTTTTATCAGGTGGTGATGCTTTGGAAGAAAAGGAGCTGATAAGACAAAATGGATGAGATTTATTTCTTTGTTCTAGAGGTGCGAAGACTTCAGACAGCAAAATCGCATTGCAAGCCAAACTGTAACTCTTTGGTGCTTTACAGGCATGTAAAATAAAATAGACAACTCCTGCCACTACATGAAATGCTGTAGAAGTAGACAAATCATCATGGAGCATCAATAGCTCTGTTCCCTGCCTCTGAGTAGGGGATCCTGTTCAAGATTTCTCTTCTGAGTTGTTATCCAGCTCGTAGATAGGGTCTCAGAAACAGCAGTGAGAAGATACAATTTTTTTAGGAGCTGGGAGGCCATTAGGGGTTTTTAGAGAAGATATTTTACCGAGTGTCTATAGAGCCAGGCTTGTACCTCTGAGATTAATGTGATGTGAGCTCAGTTACTGACTTCAATGGGAGATTAGGCTGTTAAAGGAGCTGGGAAACAGCCCTGGCCACCCAAAATTGCAAGGATATGGCGGTGTTTCATTTTTGATACAGAAGGAAAATGGGATTTCAGAAAAATTGACTGAAAGGTCTATTTCCATCAAACATGATTTCAGGGCACCCAGTTGTGTTTAGGTCCTTATTCTTCGCAATTTGGAGTTTTGCTCCCATAGCTCAAGCAAGCAACCTGACCGTAAGAAAGCTTGAAATTCTGGTATGGGTTAACTCTTTATTTCTTTCTAACTTATTTTGAGCAAGAAACATCCCCAATCAAAACCAGTATTTAGGTTTAATTATTTCTCAAAAATATTTCAGATTTAATGAAAGATTTTTTCAACGTAAATAAAAGGGGTGTTTGAACCTTTTTATGCTATCTTTAGTCTTCTAGTGAAATATTACTTCCTTTACCATGCAGAATTTAACATCGAAAGCCCAACTGAAGTTTTGCATATTTTCTGTATGTAACAGAAAATACAAAACACAAAAGCATGGTACAAGAAAATTAATCAGAATTTTTTTTCTCCTGCGTTCCCTAAACAAAATAATTTGTCCCATTGCTTACTTTTCTGTGAATCCAAAGGCTTGTGTGAGGAATTTAAGAAAACACAGGGAATTGTTACATGACAAGTATTAGGAAGGTGTTAGGTCTGAACAGTTTCCAAGTAATTCAGCTCTTTACAAGAAAATAGTCTAATGTTTTTGCCAATGAAAGAGTTTGCCATGATTGCATTGTGTTTCAAAGAAACCCAAGCTCCTAGTTAGATATTCATCTTCTCTTATTCAAATACAGGGCAGCATACAGGATCACCAAACATATTGATTAGGAATTCCTAATAATTAACACATTCAAAGTCATCTGAATCAGTTGCAAACTGAAAGGTTAAATTTGTATTGCTATTTATGATTAATATTAGCAATTGTAGTCAATGACAAGCTTTTGCTAACTCTTTGAGTAAGGGGAAGAAACAGCATTGTTATCATCTCTGGTCTCTTCTTTCTTTGGTAAAGGTGGATGTGCATGTTACAAGAGATAAGGGGTGCTCTTCGGACTGCACAGAGAGGAGGCAGCAGTGAGGTAGCAGCAGGACAACTGCCCTCACCCAGGGGCAGGGGCAGGGGCAAGCACTGCCCTGCTGTGGGGATTCACACTCAGGGTGCTCAGAGGGCTGGTTAATCACAAGGCAGACAAAGAACAAAGGAGCCTTGAGCCATGACTACCTTGCATTAAGGTATTTGCTGGTTAAGGAGCACTGGCACCCTCCCACTAATGTGCCAAGAGCACATTACACAGCTTGTTTCTTCCACCCCAGTCATGCCCACTCTCTCCCTGGAGAAGTTCTCTGACAAACTGCTGCCTTTGTTGGCACAGCTTAACCTATAGAAAGGGGACTGAAATGTATCTTTTAACATGGAATCTGAGACTGCCTTCAGTAATTCTGAGTCCTCCTACGTTGTGGGAAAGTTCAAAGAGCAGCTCTGATCATTATGATGTTGAATTTCTAAGAAACTTAAAACAGAATTAAAGGAAATAAATATGAATTCTCATATTTAAAGAAAGAAAGGAGAAGAAAATATCTGGAGGGCTTTTTTAGAGCGCTTGGATAGAGGTGATCTGAGAAGAAGTTGATAAAGGAAGCAGCCAGATTTGTAACTAGGGACAGAGGTTAAAAGTTTCCTTTTAAAATACTTTCAAATTTCAGCTACAGCTTATAAGAGATTTAAGGATTGGAGTGAAATCACTGAGCTCCAGCTGACTTCATTAGAGCTGCTCATGTGAGGAAAGTGAACAGGATTTGGCCATAAAACAGAAAGGCCTTTGGCCTTGTTTCCATTGCCAAGTATTTTCTAATTGATACTGCATGTAAACTCTGCCCTCTGCTAATACACTAAATAATCAATGCTATCCAAGCCTATGGCTCATTTTCTGCCTAAGACATGATTTTCTTTGTATCACTGCCACAGGGACGATGAGAGAGTGGGAAGGGGCTGTGCCGTTGGACTGCTCCTTTCTCATGTAGCGCCGCATTTGTGTTATTCCATGCTCGCTAATAGAGAGGTCATAGCCCTCTTAGCTCTAGTCCCCTGGTAAATCCCCACCCCGAAGTAATCCCCTGCACCTTGAAGAAGATAGGATTCCTCTGTTTTTCCCAAACACTGCATTATGTCCCTGCAACTATCAGCCAGCTTTAAAGATGGACTGATTATCCAAATCCTTACAAATTACATGTGGCCTTTGGAAAGCTACCTAATTAGGGAGAATGTACTCGAGGGCTTGGACGACCCACAATGTCCTGAAGAGAAATGGGGAATATTTTGGGTATTTCAGCTAAGTTTGGTAAATTGTAGTATAAACTCCAAGACAGGATTGTGATTTACTGAGCATCTTGCTCAACTTTTTTGATTAATACTGTTGTTTTGCAGCATTAAAAGCTTACTAAGGAAACATGTTCAACTCCACTGCATAATGAAGGAGTATATTCAGTATATAAAACCCATGACTTCAGGCAAATTCTGTTTCCCAACAGTTGCCTGTTCTCTAATGATATTCCTATATGTTATGAGACCAGATGTATGAAAAAAAATGTACCTTATTACATTCACATCTCAGAAGCTGTCCATACCACCTCTCAGTTGAACAGTTCTTGGTGATTGTCCTTGAAGCTGACTCTATACTGATCTTTTTGTGTCTGGGAAATAGTGAAATTACTGAATAAACTTACCAGAGCAGATACTGGTGACATCTAATGATTCATGAAAACAGAAGATCTTTCTGTTCAGATTTTCCTCACTTCTCTTCCACTATTATTGACTAATTTTGTAATATTTACATTAGTTTCATAGGTGGATTCAAAACTTAAGGAATTATAATATCAGAAAGAGTTGCTCTTAAATCTAACACAATCTCCTATCAAACAGACGCAGTAGCACTCTTAAAACACCTTTGAATTAATATTTGTTGGAAGTGAGGAAGATCTTAAAACATCCCAAATGATGCAATGTTGGTGAAAAAAGCCCAGATACCAACAATGTTGATACATTTTTCCCTATAATGTTATCCTTGTAGCCAAAAATACGCACCTTATTTCTTATATAATTGTGACTTTCGGCCATTACAACTTCATTATGTTTTTCCTTGCTACATTCAACATGTTACCTGTCCCCACTTTGTGTCACTCTTTGATAAGTGAAACAGACTGAGAGCTTTGAGTGCCGCACAATAACATCAACTCACTTGTTTTCTAATCATTCTTCCATGAACACTCTTCAGTGATAAACAGCCTGTACGGACCACACACTCCAAAACAGGACAGAGGAGGTGGGATTTCTTTCACTTAAATTACAACCCAGACGGCTCCCTGCAAGGTAGTCACACTAAGCTCTCGTTATAGTCAGTGGGTAGAAAGCCTCTTTCCATGTGTGATTCACTGGGTACTTTGTACATTTGAGATGAGATGAGTAATACACTAGAAGTGTGTATTTGTAGATAACCACATCATTTCAATAAATTTGTCTATTCTAGAAGTGGTAGCATTAGTAAAAACTATGTATGCAAATTTCTTTATCCTACTTAATTTCCTCAGTTTCCATACTCAGCAGTTGTGTTTGCCTATTTGTCCAGAGCGTTCCCAGAAGACTTCACGTTCTGCTGTTCATCCTCCATAAACCAAAGTCAGGATGCAATTCCCCATCCATGTATATATGATATATCTCTCACAGTAGTATGTGCATCTTCATCATAGATATACATATGAATAAAATGTATAGTATATTTAATATGGTTTGCAAGATTTAATATGTTTGACACATTTTTTGCTCATCTCAGAGGGCTAAGTGAGTCAAGTAGTACCATCCCAATCACTTCCAATTCACCATTACTTCTCCCCAGGTTTTTGTGTTATCTATACAATCCCCCTGATAATTTTAAGTTTTGTTGCGAATCACTGATAAAAATGGTCAACAGCTAGGTTTGGGAACATATTCCCATTAGAAATTGAACAGGGATTCCACATCTAGTGTTAAACTGGAATCTGTCTGATAGACCTCAAAACACAATGCTTTACAATATGTTACATGTATGTTATTCCTAGTTTGTTAATAGTAAATCCACTAGGTACGCATTCAAATAGTTGAATTTAAAGATACTGCTGCAACAGTACTGCTATTATCAGCAAATCTAGCAAGTTAATTAAAAAAAAAAAAAAGAGACAGAACAGAAATATTAAATGAGCTGTTTTGTCTCTTTTCCACAAATAGCATCAAGGTAGTTCTTTGATTTCATAAATCATTAAAAGAATTATGGGTTTTGGTTGTAAAAAGAATTGCAATGAGTGTAGGACAAGTCTACTGACTTTAGGGAACCAGTGTCAGACATAACGACTTGCCATTCTGAAAAGGGATTACATTCTTTCACGTATTTGAACATATAATGCATACACACGCATGGACAGACAAGTACACAGATGTCTCATATACGTATGTGTGATGAATTTAAAATCTCTTAGCACAAGTTTGCCCTCAAACTTCATCTAAGGGCAGAGAACCTCTCATTAGTCAAGTCTGGTACAGAAGATACTGATTTCCTCACCCTGCTTATGGAGTCTCTCGAATTCGTTTTATATGGATAGTAGTGATACGCCTTATTAATCATTGTATGGATCCTGTAGATTCCATTCTCCAAATAAGGAAATATCTAACATGTTCATAGGTCTTCTGATTTCTTATGTGGGTAATCTAACAGCATTGGTGCATGACACAGTCGCATGTTAATGTACAAAATGCCCTGAAGACAAGGTGCTCTGTCAATGTCTGTTATTAGTTTCAGTAGGCTCTCTTTGAATAAAAGGGGTTTTTTAATTCAAATTAATTGCTGAAAGATTAACAATTCCTCCAGAATTTAAACCAAGAAATGGTTTAGAATAATCTTGTTAGTATTTCTTTCCTTAGAAACACCAATTCACCCAAACTGATACAGTTTATCAGAAAGGGAAACTTCTGACAAATTTCCATTACCAGTATTTGAGTTGTTTTTTGAAATTCTGAAATGTTCTGCTACAACATTTTCTCAACAGAAGATTGTATTTTTTCCTGATTAAGAGAGCCTTACTTATAGCAGCTAAGAAAAATATTTCAAAGACTCCCCAAAATAAAATTTTTTCAAAATAAGCGGAAGGAAACAATTCAATTTGATGTCATTTGAATGTTCATCTACGTGTGTGCATTTTACATATGCTAAATATAAAAATACAAAAGTATGTCTGTGCTAAGTCAGATTAAAGGTGTTGAATAGCAAATACTTAAGAGAGAGTATAAGAACAAGCAAATAGTTCTGCTCCTTCAGACTGCCTTACTGAAATGCAGGAATTTATTGCTCAGTGACTACCAAACATTTAATAAGGACGGATGACTTCTCTTCCAGGACATAATCTCTGGTTTTGAATATATGCAAACTTTTAGCTTCTACAGCATCTTATAATGAAGTGTTTCAAGAATAGCTATGCATTTTATGCCACTTGCAAGCTTCATTTTATCCTCCCAACACTTTTTTGCATTTGAAACAATGAATAATTGCATATCTACCTTCTCAGCAGCTCTCATCATAGCCAGCCATACATATGTTTCCTAGCCTGAAAAACCCTTGAAAACTCTATTTATTGTTTCTTATACAAAATCTGTTCTTTATCTTTTAATTTCAGTTCTTAAACACTTTTGACAGTCCAATTTTTTATCCTGGTTTAGTCTGGGAAAAATGTTTGAAATACAAAAAAAAATAAATTCTTTGGGGATGGGAAAATAATTTTCTGTCCAGCTCTAACTTTCAATTCGATTTTACTATCAAGAACAAAGCATACAAAATCCACAAACATGTATAATACATCTGGAAGCAGGTTCTTCAACATAGAGAGAGACTTAGACAATGAAATAAATTTACTCTCCCTGACTTCCTCAGGTGATTTGTTGCCACACAACCTTCTTCTATTTTATTTTCATTGAATGTATTTACCATTAATAATTATTACCATCTGTCTGAGTTGGGCTCCAGTTTGTAGTGCTATAAATTAGAAGCGGCTTTGCAGAAATCAGTATGATTTTTGCTTTAGATAATAAACTTGGCTGTATTCTACTGTTTTAATTCATGCCTGCTGGAACTTTAGAAACAGTAAAGTCTGCAGAAAAAATTTGGTATAACCTCAGAAGTCAAGTCACTGTCATGAGTCACAGAGTTTCCAAAGGGCATTAACATTTATGGCCACCCAAATTAAAAGGTGTGATTTTAGAAAATATTTAGTGCACCTTCAGAAGATGAGGTCATTTTCAAATGGTATATGTGTACATATTAAAGAAAACCAATAATAACTTTTGAAAATCAAATGCATTGATTCTGCAAGTTTAGCATTCCGTCCATACCAAAGTCTCTAATGCTAGTAACCAACATGATTCTAGATGTGTTATGTACCATCTGCATAAAAAGTTAAAGTTTTCATAGTTCTTCACTTGAGAATGGAGTAAAATAAGTTAGGTATCAGACAAAGCCAATTGGTTGAAAGGGAATACCTATAGGAAAATAAACTGTAAAAAAGGGGGATGTGTGTGCTTTCTCCTGATACCTTCAAACCAAGGATATCTGCTTCTCCAGAAGCCATGTTTCACCAATAGTAGATTGAGATCAATATAGCAGTGACTAGGTAATACGTAACAATTATCGCTATATAAAACATTACACAGGAAGAGACATTGAGCCCTTTTGCCGTACCTTTTTTTTCAGCTTTGAGGGCTTATCTGTGGGATAAGCTGTCACGGATGTCTTCACAGAATATGAGGGATTGAAATGCACCTCAAATACGGAGCCACAGACTGAATGACAAAAGAAAGAAAATTGCATTTGAAATAAATGCACAAGAAAACTGGGGAAGAGACAAAAAAATTGTCCATAGGAGTGGCAGTGGATAAACCAAAGAAATTATTATTCAGCAACTATTTTTTAGTTAAGCTCAATTCATACACAACTTATTTTAAAATATCTAATTTTTGCCCTTAATTTAGGACTACAAGACAGATACTATCTAATTTATAAGATCTACAAAATCTAGTAATAAAATACATTATCAGAGATGTTAATGGTGGATGCAAATTTCCAGCCCTGTTAGGTTTTGTGTCAGAAAAAGTATTCAAGACAAAGACCAGGTCTGTAATTGTTGTTAAGACTGGCCAGCATACCAGAAGACAAATGTGCCTGATATGTTTATATACCAGCTTCCTTCTACAAGATAAAGAATGTAATTTCCAGTAGTCCTATTAAACATCGGTCAAAAACTTTACTATTACTCTATACCAAAAAGGTATCATATATTGCAGGAAAAAAAAAAAAA
>NW_009597823.1:379-1941 GCF_000690535.1 Cariama cristata | reverse complement strand
GTTTTCTTCCAGCTTCTCCAAGACTCGATCGACTATCTTTTGAACAGCCTAGGAAGGAACACAAAGGAGAGCGCCTGTTAGAAGGAAAAGAAACAGGGCAAGCAGCTCCCTGCAAGGCCAGCCATGTTTTCTTCCAGCTTCTCCAAGACTCGATCGACTATCTTTTGAACAGCCTAGGAAGGAACACAAAGGAGAGCGCCTGTTAGAAGGAAAAGAAACAGGGCAAGCAGCTCCCTGCAAGGCCAGCCATGGTGAACTGGGACAAGGTTCAACAATAGATGCCCCAGGCCAGGCAGCACGGACAGACAGGTTGCCTGGCCATAAGCTGGCACTGGGGTAACTATGGACTGCTCAGACCATTCTTTCTTTCCCGTCCTCCCTTGAGGAGGACCCCAGATCTGGACAGAGAGGAAGGTACAACTAAGACAACTGTAGATCCTGTCTTGGCTCTCTCTTCCTCCCTAAGGAAGGGTGGAGCAACAGGAAAAGCAAGTGTGGCAATGCACAGCCCTCCTTCCAGCAGCACCAGCCTTTTGGCTGGCTATGACAGGGAACTGTAGTAGGATACATGCCCGAGGGAGGAAAGAAACCTCTGAGCAGAGCCTTCTGCGGTGTGCCCTTACCCAGCTGGGAAAGCCTGGGAGCTTAGCCTGCTTCAAGGCTTCCTGAAGAGCACGCTCGGCGACATCCTTTCCGCTCCAGCGCAGGTGAAAAAGCTCTCCCTGGAGCTTACAGAGCTGTTCTTCCAGGGTCACGGGTTTGCTCGTTGCTTCTAAGTCACTGCCTGCTGGCCTAGAAAAAAGTGAGCAACAGAGAGACTCTGACTGTTGTGGCTGGCCTCTCGGGCACTGTGGGAATGTGAGAGAGGCAAGAAGCCTGGCTCTGGATGACTGGCAGGGTAGGCATGTCTGGAAGCGGTTGGGAGAGTTAGTTCCAAGCTCCCAGAGCTTCAGGCTGAAAAGCTGCTTCCTGGCTGCCTCGGTGCAGTTTGGGGAACTCCAATGCCCAAAGCCATCTTTTTCACTAGGACAGGCTGGCCTCTCGGGCACTGTGGGAATGTGAGAGAGGCAAGAAGCCTGGCTCTGGATGACTGGCAGGGTAGGCATGTCTGGAAGCGGTTGGGAGAGTTAGTTCCAAGCTCCCAGAGCTTCAGGCTGAAAAGCTGCTTCCTGGCTGCCTCGGTGCAGTTTGGGGAACTCCAATGCCCAAAGCCATCTTTTTCACTAGGACAAGTGCCAATGCATCATCAAAGCCATGCAAGAGCAGCTTTGAAGCGGTGCAGGTGGCAGTTCCTATAGGAAATACCAACAGAAACAAGAGGTGTGCATTTTTTTTTCAAAGATATCTCAAGGCAGGCTGCTGCGAATTTAGAGGGAGCCAAGAGGGCCATAGCATGCCGACCCTGCGAACATTTGACCAGTCTAGTCTGGCAATTCCTTCCATGTGTGGCAGCTCAGACATAAACAGGGAAGGCTGCAAGACACACAAAGATCAAGGGACAGTGGCTGTTGTTGCCAAATGCTGCTTCTCCACAACAGCTCTCACTCCCCCGTTTTGCTCTT
>NW_009597823.1:0-318 GCF_000690535.1 Cariama cristata | reverse complement strand
GCTGCTCCACAGCCTTGGACTGCTCAGTCCCCTGGGGCACTCTCCAAAACCTCCTCCCTTCCCACCCAGACCAGAAATTGGCCTGTGCTTGGTTGCCAGGATCTCAGCTCTCCGTTTTCCCCTCTGCCTCTCTCCTGCTGCTCCCTCTTCTCCTTTCTTCGCAGAACCTGTTCCTTGCCTCGGCTAGCCTGTTGTGCTGCCTCAAAAAAGACACTTCTGTCCTCCCTTTCTGCTTGGCAGTGGCAGTGGCAATGGCAATGCTGCCCTCAGCCCTTGAACCTTGCCCCCTCCTCTCAAAGAACCGTCTAGTCAAGGGGA
>NW_009597822.1:322-28611 GCF_000690535.1 Cariama cristata | reverse complement strand
TCTAGGCTGCAGGCTGGGAAGCAGCCCTGAGCCAAGTGCGCCGTAGCCAGATCTGTCACCCGCAAAGAGGAAGGAAATCTTTGCATCCATGTCCGTGGGTTACCGTGTACGCGCACGGTGTGAGCAGTGTCTCGCTACCTCCCTAAATAAGCTCTTTATCCACAAGCACTTCATGTTCCTCTGGGTTGTTCCTCGCTGCCGGGTACTCTTTTGCCTTTTAATTCCCAAAGGAATAACCTCACCTGCTTGAAAAGCTGAGGCTTTTGGCTAAGAAGGTGTAATCATGTAAAAATGTGCAAATGCATATGGATGAATTGCTTCACGGGTACAAAATCATCTTCCTTCGCTTCTTCAACAACGTACTGGGATACCAAAGGCTGGGGGGGCTAACCAGGGTAGAAGCTGGAGGAAATTACCGCGCTCCCCAAGCCCGCGTTGGTCGCCACTCCCACATTCCCCACTTGCCACACTCCCTTCTTGTTTCTCTCTTGGACAAATAGGTAGACTTTGAGTCACATGTTATTGCAAGGGTTTATAAGGGTAATTGAGCATAGATCGCTGTAGAAAAATCCCTTTCAAAACCAACCAGCTTGGAGAAATTGGAGGTATTCCAGGAGAAAGTTGTCTTAGCTGCATGCCCCACCGGTGGTTGAGGTTTTTTTTTCTTCCATCTGGATTGTATTGGTGGCTTTTTCGAGCCCCTTTTCAGGTGCTGTGCTAGGGAGCCCCACCTCCCCAAGTAAAACGCCTGCTGGTGGGTTTCTCCCACCCGTCTTCTCCCAGTCATGTGTCTCTCAAAACGTTCCTGCAGTGACAACCCTCTAGTTGCTCCGTGGGTGACACACACACGTGCTTGTGTGTTTCAGTCAGTGACACGGTTCTGCACCCTGCTGCCCACGGCCTTGTGAGTGAGAAGTGACCCACAGACCGTGATTTGGGAATTGCTTTTCTACTCTTGAACTTTCTACTTGTTGGTGGTAATGCACTTGGCAGTACCCTCTTAGTGTTCCAGAGACTGGATTTTCCCTGGCCTGCCAGTTAGTGAGTTTATTATAGATGCAGCATTCCTGTGTTACCTTTCTGGATTCCCAAGGATCCTCCTTGGTTTTCTGTGCTTGCACGCTTTGATCCTGCTCTCAGTTCTGGGAAGGATGCTCAGATCTCACCTGGATCGCTTCTTCCCTCAGCCCTACCTCTTGCTGTCATTGTTTTCCCTTGCCCCTGTTTGCCACTCTCTGAATTTTTCCTTCCACAACCGATGCTTCTTTTTTTTTTTTTTTTGTTACGTGAGAACAGTCTGGAGTTTAAGAGGGAGAGGTAATTACTGTTCTTGTTTACAACCTAGAAATCCCGCCTCCGACAAGTTCAGCTGTGCTGGTAGTGTGCACACAGGCTGAATGGATCGCCCGAGTCCGTGGCAAGGGAAGTCACCTGAGGAAGCCTTGGCAGGGTGCTCTCCAGTCCTGTGACGGCCCTCCTTCGGGCTGTCTGTTTTCTTGTGGCGCGCGATGTAAGGAAAGTGCTGGGTTTCTCGTGCTCTTTTGTTTTGAGAGCTAGATTCAGCTGTGGCAGAGACCTGGCATTACTCCACCGACGAGCGGGCGGCTCTCTGGTGTAGCACTTGCTTACGGCTGGCACTGGTGCGGGAGAGTTTTGGGTTATGCCCCGGGCTTTGCCGACTGCCGTGATGCTGCCCGTGCGGAGCCTGGGGCAGGCGTTGGCCTGCCTTCAATAGATTTATTTCTATTCTGAAAAAGTTACATATTTTTTAAACACCAGGAATGGATAGCTGCAGACCATGGAGGTTGTATTGAGCGTTTGCTGCTCGTTATTTCAATGAAACGACGCGGTAGGGGCTCCGGTGGCTGGCTTCACTCTTAGCTGCACAGAAGATAAAAGGCAGGGATGCACGGGGCTGGCACGACCCCGGGGACGGAGGCTTCGAGCAGACCCGCTGCTGCTCTCTTGATGGACGGGAATGAGCCGGACGGACGGCACATGGCCTGTCCTTCTTGGCACGACGGGGTGGGAATCGCGGCAACTGCCCAGTGACAGGCGTTAGCTCACCTGAAGGAGGGTGCAGAGAAGCAGAGAGGAAAATCGGAGATTTTTTTTTTATTGTAGTTCGTATGTGCATCTGCGGTCTCTTTTCCCACCCTTCTGCTCCCCTTACAGCGGGCTTGAAATTGAGCTCGATGTGCCGTTTGACAGACTGGTCCTCTGTGCTGAGAGCCGTGAGTTATGTTGTAACGCGAAACCATTTTCTATTACAGTATCAGGCAAGACAGGCTGCCTTAGGTGGTTGTTGTTTTTATTTAGTTTTCAGAAACCATTGTGAACATATAATCTGAGTTTCCTGGCTTTTTTGTTTGTGTTAGCAGTTTGTATAATTGCGTACTGGTTTATATTTAACAAGGTAATCATTAATGTGGTTTCGGTTTGTGCTCTGTGTGTATTCACAAAAAACAAATGATACAAAAAAAGAACATGGAGCTGTAGCTGTTCGGAGGCTAGTATGTAATTATATGTAAATAGAAAAAAACGCCGCTTGTTCAGAAGTCGGCTGGTTGATGCCAAAGGCTCCTGTCTAGTGCAGAAGGAGTTTGTTTCGGTTTTGTAGTGAATGAGTGGCTGAGGACACAAGGCCACTGGAAACTAGGGCCACATTCTGCCAGGTTTTCCTTCACGTCAAATTATAATTAATTTTAATAGTTTTATCTTCAATTAGCGATGAGCTCCGGGGAACAAGATTTCAGCAACATCACTTTAAAATCATTTCAGATCCTGTAGATTGGGTGGTGGTCCCAGGTACTTGGTTTTGTGCATGCCTAGAATTCCTGTTGCCATAGTTTTCTTTGGGAAGAATACTGCTGTTTCCGTAGGTGAAGTTTCCTTTTGTACATAAGGCCTTTTCCAGTGGGCCGAGTGGTTAGAAACAAGTGCATGCTTTTTTGTGTTGGTTTTGGTTTTTTGCTAAGGAAGCAAATCGGTGATTGGATTTGGAGTTTAAACGTCACTTACAGTTGTGTTTGCCTGTGTCGCTGTGCCAGGCTCGAAGGCCGAGGGGCAGGAGAATTCCTTTTGGGAGCAGCTGATGCTGGGAAGGAAGCGGGGAGGAGTATCTGCTGAGTAATCGCTGGTGGGGAGGGCCACTCAAAAGGACGTTGAAGTTATCATGGTCCAAATAGATTTATCCTCAGAATTTATTGGCCCACAAGACAAATCTCATTTCCTGAGTAATGGTAAAATTAATTTATGATTAGTAAAGCTTATGAAGATTCAATTTGTTTCTACCCATTAGAAAATACAGAGCTGCGTATGACCTCAGTGTTCATCTTCCGGAGAGATGCAGTGAAGGGGGATACTGGAATGGTTGACTGGCGTGGCTTTTGTAGGGCTCACCAAGTGCGATGGGTTGTTAGTGCTGGAGGAGATCTCCAGGATGTTGTTGGGGAGCTGAACCCCACCGTTTATTTTCGTGGCGGAGGGCTGAGAGGTCAGAGCCCCGTCCTCCGCAGCCTCGGGCGGGCAGGCAGTGCAGGCTCAGCCCACCACAGAAGATGCCTCCAAACTGAACATGTTGGAGACAAAAGAAGAGTCTCTCAGAAACAAGTGTCTTGGAGATAGAGTCCTGAAAGAGGAGCAAAACAAAGAGCCAGGAGCACCATCCGCCCCACAGGGTCATCCCAGCGTCGGGAGTTGGCTTGTGAGCCGCTGGAAGCATATCGGACCTTTTGTGTGTGATGGAGACTCTGCTATTCACTGAACTTAAAGCCCTTCAGGCAGCCCGAGTTTCAGAATGGTGCGTACAAGAATAGCGTGAAAACAGCAATTTAGTGGTCTGAGAAGTGAATGGGAAGCGCACGTGCTGAACTAAGTCTTTTCATAGGTGTGTGACCTTGTATACCGCTGGTGGTTGCTGTCTCTAAAGAAGGGCATGCTTATTGACTTCAACTGTCACTTCAGGAGGCGAAATGGCCTTCCTGTGCCACCCTGAAGAGGGGATGTTCAACAACAGGGTTAAGACTCCGGTAATAAGGGCTGTTTCACTGGTTGCACCAATCCTGCTGCATCTCTTGGGGCAGGTTCCTCACAGCCCATTTTCAGTGCTACAGGCCCTGCGTAGGTTGGTTGACCCCCAAAAAAGGGCTCGCAGTCCCCCACGCATGCAGCTTGCAAGCTCCAGGAGTCCTGTGAGGGACACTGAGCACACCCGTGTCCTTTAGCGTGAGCCTGCTGAGAAGCTGGGTCTTCACGGTCGCTTCAGGCTGTGCAGGAGCGGTCACTGACTGCCGCTGGACTTTCTGAGCTGTGCATGTGCGGAGCACGGCCAGGCCCACACCCAGCATCCATCACCGTTGGTCTCTGCAGGCCTTTTCCCTTGCTCAGGGCAGAGGTTTGAGCCTCTCTTGGTTGCTGCCTTGAAACTCCTGGAAGCGTAGTCATCTTCCAGATGTTACTTGAAGCTGACCAATGGTTTGGAAGTCACTGCAGTATGGCGATGCAGAGACAGATGGACAGCATAGATGCATCAGTCTTCTTCCCTTAATACACAAAGTTTCAAAAAAAAAATCCCACGGACGTTTGTTCTGGCGTATTTTAAGCTTTTATTATACTACTTAGCGAGCATCTCTGGCAGATAAAAAAGGTAATATTCATCAGACAAGGAAAAAAATCCTTTCCTGTCAGTTCTGAAGAGGAGCTGGGACAGAACGTAGTGTTCACGAGTACTCGGGAATTAATTAGACACCTTCAGAGATGCTGAGGAGGAGCTGCCTCTGCCAAAGGCTCAGGACTCGGCAGGTTTCAGCATGAGAGGGCCAGTAACACATGAAAAGTCGTGTTTGTGTTGGCTGACTTCGCTGGCCAGCAATTCAAAGCTTTCTAGGTCCGACCCTGCCTCGAGACATCCCCTGGTTATACTTTTCAGGTGCCTAGCTGGTGTGCGGTGACCCCTCATTAGCTGTCAGGAGAGCGAAGGAGCGAGACATTTCAGCAGGTTTGCTTATGTGATCGGTGCTTTTCCTTTACTTGTTTTTTCTGTTCACCCTTTTCTTTACCAGCAAAGCTCCTGTGCAGGCAACCTGAGCGGTCCTTTTCCTTAGGAGCCTGCTACGCCGCTTTCTGCTGCACAGTACTGCTACAAGCATCTTGAAATGGTGATCAGTACCAACCACGTGAGTCGCCAGCTCTCCAGACCATCACAAAAACATAGTTTGGTGGTAGATAGATAGGATAATGACAGATCATAGTTTGCTGGCAGCTTTTGCATAGGAAGTATGCTTTAATCTGTAATTGTTATGACTTTGAGAACTCTTCTGGTGGAGGATATAGCTTGGCTTGGAACAGTTCAAAACAGCTAAAACGCAAATATGAGATTCCCAGGTGTGCTCTCTGAAAGGAAAAAACACCAGCACTCTAGTAATTCTGTGGCTTCCTCTTTTCAAAGAAGTAAATATCAGGTGGGCTGTCCAGAGAGTGATGAGTATGGTAGGAGGTAAAGACAAGAAGCAGAACCAAATCCTGATTTTTTTTTATTCCCCCCCCTGATATCAGCTGTTCTTAGGCTCTCGGGCAAGATCTCCACTACCCAAACATAAAGGCTCACCTTCATAGTTTAACTTGAAACTGCACAAGTTTGGTTTTACATGTTGGGACTTCTGTACATTGAAACCCCAGTCGACACCCAACTTATCCCATGATAAATATGAGAAATCAGATTCTATTTGAGCCGTGCAAATATCCACAAAATTCACCTCTGGATGTGTGCTGATACCTCCAAGGACGTAATCAGTCCTTTCTGACAAACACTCTTCTATACCCAGAATTGCTATTGATGGCTGTGGGGCTGCCACCAGATACCAGGCTTAGCAACGCAGCAGGTGCAGCGAGGCACAGAGCTGGCTCTTTCCATAACCCTACTAAAAAACCCCTTGCCAGTTTGCTGTAAGAAGTCTTATTCCTAGAAAATGGAAATGACATAATTTGGCATATGGACAGTAACTGTCTGCCGGCCTGCAGTTTGCAAATAACACGCTGAGAAATTTAAGGAATGGCATTTGATTTCATAGGAAGGGCTTAGCAGAAGTGTTATTTGCTGCAAGGGTAGGCTAAAGAGCTTGGCAAATCAGTTAGAAGAAAATTTCACTGGTAGTTGGAGAAAACATGATATGCCAGTGGGAAAATTTTAGGTTTGCTTTTCAGGCTGCAGTATGCAGTTTTAGAGGAGTACATATTTAAGGAACTGCGAGGTTCCTTTACAGGGGCTACGGTATTATATTCGTAGCAACTGCTTTGCTGTCATGAATACTAAATGTATTTTCTGTTCTCATGGTGTATTTCAAAGTCGACACTGCTCTCAGCAGCTACATTTCAAAGTTTTTGCCTAAGGAAGTTTTTTCTATTGTGGAAAATGTAGAAGTGAATGAACGGTGAACCAAAAGCTACCTTCCTTGCTAGAAGTATTTTTTTTTTTAAAAGCCTTTCACTCTATATGTGAATATGAAGGACAAGCACATGTTCTTAGCAAGCAGTTGTGTTTTCCTCTGTGTTGTTATAGGTTGGGCTAGCAATTTTGTGAAATTGAGGTTTGGGGAAAAAAAAAGACTCAGTCACCACAACTGAAATGTGTTTTCCCTCCTTGTCTTGGATGGCAGAGAAAGGTATGTCCTTTCTGTCCCAGGATCCTGCAAAGCCTGTGCTGTACATTCACATATGTATAAAATTACTCAGCTAAATCAAGCGCCAATGTATAAAGTTATGCTAGTAAGTAAATCTTTGCAATATCAGGGATTTTACTGTATAATATTGGTGGGATTGAAAGATAGCAAGCTAGATAACTGTATTTATAATAATTTTTCAGACAACAGCGAATTGCATTTTGGTGCTCCTACAGATAATCATGTTACCAAAGTAAATATGATTAGGTTTTCAAATCTACATGCTGTCAAGGCAAATCAGGCATAGGCACATCAGTTTATGGGTAAAGGCATTCAAAAGAAGCATAAATTTTTCTGTGAAGAAAAAAAAAATCCCCTAATTTTGTGTAACAGGAAAAATCTGTAAGGTGACGTTGTGCTGACTTCTTTCTGTACCACATCACGCTGCTGGAACTGAGCTGCATGGAACGAACAGGGATGAAGCTCTTCAGCTTGCTTTTCCCTTTCTCTGGGTTTTGGGTAGGATGTGGAGCACCAAGAAGTCAGTAATGCCACTCTGTTTTCAGCCTGCTTACAGGTAACTGTTTGTTTGGTTTTTTTTTTCCAGCCATCCACATGCCATTTGCTTTGTGTGGCCTTGCCCATGACCATACAGGACATAACTGCACATATTTTTTATGTAGTCACAAGGGACAGAGAAGTGATACGGGGATGTGGTGGTGGTGCCAGTGCAGCCTCAACAGGTACCAACCACTGAGCGCTGTTGCTGTTCCTGGAGTTGAGCTTGTGCCTTCTGCATGGGAAGGCTGGTGATGGGTTTCCCATTTCAGGATGGAGACACACACTGCAGGTACAGGGTCAGCAACTCCCACTAAGGAAAGTGAATGGGGAAACATGCAGGAGGCTCCAGCGTTCCCAGTGTCGTTGTTTCTGGTTGGGTCTGCCATGGGTGGAAGTGCAGGGAGAGGTCCCAGCCCTCCAACAAGATTGGATCACGCAGAGGTTAATGTACCAGAAGGGAAGAGGAGGAGGTGAGAGACTCCAAGGTGAGCTGTCTCCCTGTTCAACAAGGAGTCACACCTCCCTGCCCGGTGTACATGCTGGCACGATGCCATGGATTTTAATTCCATCGCAATGAAAGGGTCAGATGTTACTGCCATTACTTTTTACATAGGGAACTCACAGCCCTGGAAGCAGCCTGTTCCCCACTGCAGCTGCTAGCAGAGCAGTGGATTGTAACCCCAGCGTGGTGGTGTGCCCTTTGAAGGGTGCAAACCCCATAGCTCCGCCAGCCTACTTCAGAGGGAGATCTGCTGAACTGGGGGTTCCTGGGTGCGTGGTGCTGGAGGAGGGGGGAGCAGAGCCTTACTGCCCCAAGGATGTCGGGTGCCTTCAGCCTGGAGAGATGTCTGGTTTCGTCCAATACCCCCAGCACATGTAGGGTTGGAGAAAGGGGAAACAGGAGATGAATGTCACATAAGGCCCTTTGCCTTCAGGCGTGCTTGGATCACGTACGTACATTTGCGTGTACGCAAGTACGGTCCGTACCTACAGTTCAAGAAGCGCTCGTTACTCCTTGTTCACACTGGTGTGTGCTGGGAACCTGCACTTCCCACCCCGCTGTACTCAGCCTGTATGAAGGATGTAACATAACGCAGAAGCTAGATGTCAGCTATGGTCTGAAATGTGTCTTGAAAACATCTTTTTTTTTTTTTCTCACCAACTTTCTTTCTTCTGTCGTACCCCTCTACAGACAAAACTTTGATTTTCCTGTTGCTTCTGTGCTTTCATTAGTACCTACAGATCCAACAGAAAAGGAGATTAATTTCCTCCTTTTTCAGTCAAGGTTGCGATCGGCTACACCCAGGCAAATGCGGGGAGACAGAAGGATTGCCCACGTGTCCGTGGGGTGTGGTGGACTTGCACAGCAGGGAGTGAAGTCCTGGTTCGGTGAGAGTGCTACGTGAAAACGAAGGCTCCGTCTTGATACCTGGACGTGGGCAGAGTTGGGCAGGCTTGGTAGTTACAAGCAAACTTCGTAGTTCTCTGAATTTACTTAAGTGCGTGATACCGTTTCCTACTGTAAAACACGGAGGTCTTTTTAGGGTAGTGGGAAGAGAGGAAAACCAGCTTTCAGATGCTACAGTGCAACGTATGGTTTAATCGGTTGAGTAGGTGAGTTGTGCAGGTGCTGCAGCAGGTTGTATAAAAAGGTGCGGAAAGCTCGCCGTCTGCTAGCGATAGTCTTGGAAGTGTGGTCTTTAAAACACAAACGTGCAATTACGTTTTCTAAAATGGAGTTCACATAACCTCCCGTCTTCAACCCGTTGTGTATCTTAGGAACCTTCTTAATTTTATGGGGCTGTTTTCTTAATTAAAGCAAAACTGGGTTTGATTTTTAATTTTTTAATTTTAAAAATTTAAAAAACCAGTAATTTTTAATTACTATTTGTGGAATGCCATCTTTTAGCATAACCTAATCCAGAAGTGGTAGCTAAGAGGTGGTTGCTTAAAAAGGCAGAATTATTTACAGCAGAACACAAAGTACCTCTGTCAAGTACCTCCATCGTGACCTTTGAGATTTATTTGTAAAATCCGTACTTTTCTGTGTGCATGACTTGCCTCAAGATAAAATGCTTTCCTATTTTAGAAGGCACTTCAGGTACTGCAGAACTCACGAGCAGCCTTGCAAATAGCAAGTGTCTGCGCACATTTGTTGTAGGAAACAGACTTCATTGTTCAAGGTTTTTTGCTTCTGTTTGTTTTAAAGAGATTATTATAAATATTGGTTTCTTGTTTGTTCATTAGTTTCCTTATTGATGTAAGGCTATTCAAGTCAAAGATAGCGCTAGGGTATAACAGGGAGCAGGGCTTGAGCAAATGCATTTAAGAGTAAAAACTGCAAATTGTATGAATTTGCCAGCACCCTTAAGTAGGCACTTTCAAGGCAAGATGTTTTCTGTTGCTCTCCTCGTGCTCTGTGTGAAGGTGGTGTACTTGTCCTCCCTGGTGGTTTTTTGGGGAGAGGCTGGTGCTGCTGCGGACTGTCATTGTGGTTCTGCTTTTGTTGAAGTTAACAGCACACCTCTGGTTTAATCAGTGGGTCAGAGAGCTTGCTTTGTGCTAGCACATTAATAGAAATGGACAAAAATGCTCTTTAGAAAACCTGAAATGTGAATTTGGAGGCCCCAGGAGTAGTAATCCTTTGCATCTTACCCCGTGGAGGGACATGGACCATAAGAAGCAGAAAACTGAGGTGCAGGTTGTGCTTTTCTAACTCACTGTGATTGTAATTCTCTGATTGTTCTTCAAGCTGTTGTTTCCAAAAGCTCAGAACGAGAGCAAAATTGGAATAAAAAGATATCTCAAAGGCTTGGTCAGCTCCTCACACGATGTGCCTGTGCCGTGCTGTGGGGTGATGGTTCGTCCCACCGGGCTGCACACTTTCTTGCCTTGCACAAGCTGTTTAAACATCCAGCGCACTGAAACAAAGCTAAACAAGAACCACCGACACTATAAATTATTTAAACCTGGAGCCTTTGCAAGAGAATTGGGCCTTCTCCGTCCAGAAGGGCCGTGTCTGTGTCAACAAGCAGCGTGGCCCAGCATGAGCGGGTCGGTCGAGCCAGGAGCGTGGTGCTGAGGACCAGATGTCCACGCTATGGATGTTCAGACCAGCTCCAGCTTGGACCTGTGGACTGGGCACCCAGCAGGAGTTGGAGGACGGGTGGTGTGTCACTGGCCTTCCTGCCGTCCGAGGGGAAGCCCTCATGCTCCAGGGCTGCTCCGTGTGCTGCAAGGAAGAGGATGTCGTAAGTGGGCATGGTTGGGAGACTGGCTCCGAAAGTGTGCTTCTGAGCCGAAGTCAAACACGGTGGAGATAACACTCGTGGCGTCTCAGTTCCCTGTTCTGGGATGAAGGGATTCGTATTGAGCTAATTTAAATTTCTCACGCCCTTCCTTCTACTTGAGTTACTACACTTTTTGTTTGACCCTGTGAATTCAGATGCCTTTCCCTTGGTTATTTCCATTGGAAATTACTGACTTCCCTCTTTCCACTGGGAATTTTAAAAAGATTTTTTTTAGGGAAAGCGTATTTTCTTTGCTTGTTGAATCGAAGCACTGGGCTTCTGTTTTCTATTTACTAGTCAGCTGTGGGCTTTCTGAATATTCATTTTGTAATGTTGTAGGTTTTATGAAATTCTTTTTTTTATTATTATGGTTATTCACATTAACAGACATCTTTCCCGTCTGTTTAGTGGAGAAGATGAAACAGGAAAACCAAAATTTCAAAATTCGGTATCACATGTTGATGGCAGTTTGTGCGCCTGATCAGCCCAGAGGTCTAATGTCATACCCAGCACGGTTTTACCCTTGCCCTGTGCCGTTTTTAGACATGAACATGCAGCCGCTGAGGAAGTAGTGGTTTCTGTTCGTGAGGTCTGGGGAGGAGGGTTGGTTTGTTTAATTAAAAGAAAGAAAAAAACACCCCACTTTTATACAAAGTATAACTAATTTCACTTTCAGTGGAAGCAATAAGGCAAAATTTTGCCTGTGACTTCTATGTAAGTAGCTACCAAATGAGCCTTTGTGTTGGGTCCCCCCCGAGATTTGCAAGGGGGAACCACACCAGGGCTTGGCACAGAGGTGGAGGGTTGCGTTCCTCCTCCGGCCCCTCACATGGACGCTTGTGCTTCAGCCCTTTCCCAGCCAGATGCCGGCACCATTTGGCGAACACATCTACACCTCTGTCTGCTCTGACCCACCCGAGCACAAAGCCATCCCTCTCTCCCCTCCACGTTAGACAAACTCATTATTGTTCAGGTCTGAGGAGCCAAAGGATGACAGAAGCAAAACAATACAAGTTTTGTGTAATTTGGCTTTTTTTCTGCTGCTGGAGAGGCCGTGGCCCTCGTATAGCGGCACTGAGTTCAACCTTCTTCCTCCGCAGAGGCTTGCGGGGAGGAGGGAAGAAGGTGCGGGTGCTTGGGCAAGTCAGAGGGCCGGTGATAGAAGTGCGTTTTTGGTTCCTTCGCTGCATGGATTCTTTGTAAGGTGCTGTTGCTTCTAAAGGGAGGAAAAAAAAAAAAGCATATAAATCTCCTGTTTTCCAAATAGCGGTTAGCAGATCCTGCCCAAGAGAGGAAATCTGCCCAGGTCTACTTACTGCTGTGTCGCAGGCAGCTGAATGCTGCTCTGTTAGCATTCGCATCCCCCATTTTACTTGTTGAGCTTATACAGATGGTTTCCCGCTGTCGGGATTGAGTATCCCGATTTCCACTGCTGGGAGCATCGCTGGCTGCCCCACGACAGTGCCTATGGGGGAACCTGAGCATTGGCTGGGGGGGAACCTGAGCATCGGTTGCAGACCCCTGGTCTGCTCCCCTCCGCGCCGCTGGTGCCTCCTCGCACCTTCTCGCTCTGGAAGGCTTCGCCGCGGGCACAGGGATTACTGGTCCATCCCTTTTCTTGCCAACATTGTTCTTGCCATCTGCGAGGCTGTGTGGCGCCTGTTGGAGCACGGTGGGATGGCTGGAGCTGTCGCGGTAAAGGCTTTAGATGTGCTTTACTTCAAACAATAGCTGTATGTCCACGTTATATTTGTCCTTCTTAGTACAAGCAAGGATGTTTATTCTGTATTGATAGCTGTATTTATTCTTTATGAGGTGCAGGGATAAGTTTTTCCGGTTGCTAAAACAGTTTTCTTCCAATCTAGAACTGCAGAAGCTCTTTCCCAAGTTTGGTTTTCAATTTTTTTTTTTTTTCTTAAAAACCTTCAGAGCATCGTATGCTTCTTGTGGTTAGGTGCAAAATTAGTTAAGATGTAAAAAAACAAGGGAAGGAATTGGGAAGGGGAAATACTCAGTCCTAGGGCCTCTTTCTCTGTACTCCTTCTGGCTAATGTAAATCCAGAGAAATTTTTGTATGCAAGCAAGTTCAAAAGGATGCTAAACAGTTTGTCTTCGTACGTGGTAGTATTGCCATCAGGGTACTATTTTCTGTGTATTACTTACTTACCCAGATACTAATTTATATATAAATTGAAAGCTTTAAGTTACCAAAAATGTGCTACAAAGGTATATGCTTCCTGAGTTCCTACTTAAAGCCGGCAGAAAGAGGTGTGTATTTATAGATAATGAAATGTATTGTTTTGGGGAGGAATATTGTTTCTTTAATTGCCTGTCTGATATCCTCCTTGGAAGATTAAGTATTTTTGGAGCAGCTTTATGGTCTATAGCCTGTTTACTTAATATCTGTCATAAAATGATGTAACTGGCACAGGTAAAACTTGAGCTTACATTCAGCTCCCTGGTAGGGTATTGTAAATGGGAAACCGTTGTGTATACATAATCCCATTAGGCAATATTGTGTTCAAAATCCTTTTTTTTTTTTTCTTTTTCCCCTTCCTCTCATAATAAAGCTCCTAGGTCTGCGGTGAAGTGTTTTGTGGCACATTTCTGAATGAGCCTTTTACCCTGCTTTCAGATCTTTAATGCAAGAAGCTTTACCAGGAAACAAGAATCTCTTTCTTCTCTCTCTGTGTTTTTTCAGCTTGGGGCTGTGATGCTGGATGTGCAGACAGACACACGAGTCAGATGATCTAAGATGTGTGGTATTGTAAGGTTAGCCATTTCACACGATAATAATTTAAAATCTATATTGGAGTTGTTAGGTAGGCATTTAATGTCTATGCCATCTAAATATGTCTTAATCCTTTTTAAAAGATAGATTTTTGTGTGTTTTCACACCCCCCAAGGCTGTTCTGAAGTAAATACTCCTTGCCTTATATTTAATCACCTCTTTTGAAAGAGATGATTAGTTCGAAACAAGTATTTCTAAATGAGCTTTTGTCATTGATAAAGGGCTGTATTAAAACAGAGCCTGCTCCTGCAAACACTTGCGGATACGTTCAGTCTTACCCTCCCAGGTAACTTGCTGCCTTTGGCTTCTAAAGTCATTGCCTAGCACAGTCAAAATGGGCAGCTTTGTGGTTGCGTTTGAGCATGAGCCCCATCAGCTGAGGTTTCTGCAGAAGTGCATCATTAGTCATGCAGGTAACACCTTTGTGAAGAGTATTGAAGTGCCTGAGTTTTTGCAGGATCAGATCGATTTATTGGTACAAGTGACTTTTTTTTTTTTTCCAGTTATTAGTCTGGTGTATTTTAAAATCTTGGAGAGGATGGGCTTTCAGCGGTCGCCTTTGAGATGTTTCCGTAAATGACTGTGTGCAATTAGTTCTTGTAATATTAAAAGCTGAATGTAACTTATTGTAACCTGGGAGAATACTGAACACTGAATCAGCAAAGTCTGTGACAAAAACTGATTTTTATCCAAAGTGGTGGCAAAATGAGATTTTTTCAATGTATTTCACACTTTATATTGTCCTTTGTATGCTTAGTCTTCTAAGGAGACGTGGTGCAAAATTTTGTCCAGCTGGTTTTCCGTTTAAGTTTTTTGTTGTCTGTCTGATGCTACTTACAGAGCAAAGACTTTTCTACCTGGAGGTGCCTCTAGGTGATTTGGGCAATTAAAGGGACCACTGGCCCCAAAGCAGAGGCTGGCTGAAGCAAATGCGCTCACAATTCCAAGACTTTATTTCACAATCCAAGGTATCACCTTAAACTGAAATAGCTGCTGGTTTAAGCTAGCACACAGGTCTGACTTTGCTCTCATATAACCCCACGTTTAGGTTTTTCAGCTTTCAGAAATATGTAGCTTTTTAGATTGAATGGAGAGCCAGATCCCCTGCATCTGTTTTCAGGGATTCAAACATTTTTCTTTTCTTTCTGCATATGCAAGTGCCTTCAGCAGAACTCAGTAATCACGTTTGAAAGGTAGCATATGCATGCACATCACGCTCCTGGCTTGGGGAAATGGAGGAGCAAACAACAGATACTGTGAGCCGCAGCTTAGCAGCTTTTAAGATTTTTAGTAGCTGTTTTTAAGATTTTTTTTTTCCATGACAGTTGGAAATACTAGCAACATTTCTAAATCACGTGATCCGATAAAGGGTCCCATGTCTCCTCTCCATCTTTGTTGCATTCCAATATCGCCAACTTCAAAGTCTTGCAATGGATGATAGGGGCTTTTTAAAGTTCCTGGGTTGTTGGGATGAGGTGGAGATGCTCAGTCTAATCCCCTTGCATTCTGTCTTTTTGACAAAGTTCCTAACTTTCAAGATCAAAAAAAGATTTAAAAAGACACAGCCTTAAAGACCTCCATACCAGAAGGCAAAAATAAGACTCTTTAAGGATTCACAGAAATTCATAAATTTTTAATGTTTTAGCTTTGTGTTTGTTGTTTAAATGGATGATACAGAGTCACAGGTCTCTCGTAGCTTCTACTTTCGGAGAATCAGCAATGAATACCGGAGGCACCATATGCACATGTAGAGTCCTTCCATAGAATCATAGAATCATTATGGTTGGAGGAGACCTCAAAGATCATCAAGTCCAACCGTATACCTGATGCCACCATGCCCGCTAAACCCACTAAACCATGTCTTGAAGCACCACGTCTAAACGTTTTTTGAACACCTCCAGGGACGATGACTCCACCACCTCCCTGGGGAGCCCGTTCCAATGCCTAACGACTCTAACGGTGAAGAAGTTCTTTCTAATGTCCAACCTGAACCTCCCCTGGCGCAAATTGAGACCGTTTCCTCTCGTCCTATCGCTAGTTACCGGGGACCCCCCTTTCTCTTCTCCCAGAAATTTGTGATACTGAACGCAGTCAGGAGGGACTTCTGATTTTAATTTTTTATTATTACTTGTTATTCTGCAAGGCAATTGCCTCCTGTTTCGAAAATGCCTTTCACCTGTGGATGTGACCCACTGACACCGTTGCCTGTCTCAACAAAACCAGCTGGCTGCTCTGGGGCACGCTAAATCCCCGACAGGTTGTTAACCTGTCACGAGGCGGGGTGTCATCTCCTGCTGGGCTGAGATGTTCAAATCCAGCTCAGAGCTTTTTCAAAATTACCTGTTTTGCACAAATACGGGTTTTGTAATGGTGTTTTAGGGTCACGCCGTGGGTGGTGCCTGCGAGTAGCTCATCGCCGGCTCTTGTTGAAACTGGTCCCAACAGCAGCCGCTCGCTTGGGTGATGGTGGCTGCGGGGCTGGCTGCTGCCCGTAATCCTGTCTTTGGGGTATGAAGCCAACCGTGAAATGTCTAATTAAAATACCTGGGTCTGGATGACTTAATGATTTTTGACAATAACAGAATTACTGGCAATAGTAAAAGTTCCTTGAAAAACGAGAAGTGGCCCTGCAAAATTGTCACAGCACATAACATTGGGATGGGTCACAGAGCTGCCCCTTGTTTTTGTGACCCTTATTTTTAAGAATTTCTCTCCAGTTGTTGTAGTCTGTGAATTGAAATAACATCGTGTCTCCTCCTGAATGTTAATGAAATTGGGCAATGCCATGGCCAGCTCCACAGCCCCTGTGGAACTGGATGGATTTAGTGGCTGTAGAAGCTCGGGTGGTTGGTATTACTGAGTTTCCTTTTAGTTTGTGATTATTATTTTTTTATATATATATGTATGGTCTGTTAAATCATTTGCCTGTGCAATGAATGAGTGTCTTCCAGAGGTCAAGATAAATATTTTAAAAATTAAAATTAAAGGCGTGATTCTGTGGAAGCTCAATGGGTTATGCTCTGGAGTAGTTCATTGGGCTTCAAATGGGAATTAAAAATAAGAAACCCTGGGAGTGAAGGTCGTCTCTGCGCAGGACTCTGCAGCCCCGTGAGAGCTGCTCCCCCCGTGCGCCAGCTCCCCAGCAAACCTGGCAGGGATGGGGTGCGGTATTCGCAAAAGTAAAGGAGGGTAGGGCTTTTTTGTCCTTTTTTTTTTTCAGGAGAGAGGAAAAGAAAGTATCTCCTGTTTTTACTGTATGTGTAAAGGGGAGAGCAAAGCTTTCAGGGGAAATGCAAGGTTGGGAAGGGACAGCAGCCGTTTCCTTTTTCCTCTTCACTTCCCCATCCCTCCCCCATTGCTGGGAGGATCTCAAAACGCTGCGGGGATTTGGGCTCAAGATTTATTTTGTAGCGAGATGTGGATCGGGAAACCGGTTGGAGGTTATGAGTTCATGTAATTTTTCTGACGTTGGCGGTAAGTACGGCGCTAGAAGCGGCGTTCCTGAGGCCGGCCCCGAAGAGGCGTTCTGTTGGGTGTCAGCCTTTGTCTTGCCTCAGGAAACTGCAATTTCATTGACGTCAAAAAGTGTCTTGACTGTTCTCGTTTAAGAATAGGATAGGTAATTTGACGTTCACTGTTTCAGAGAGCGAGTGCTCTGAGTTACTCAGAAAATTGCCATCCTTTAACATGAAAACTGGTGGGTTCAGGGTGTGTAAAGTGATGCACACGCTGTTTGCCTGCAAATGGAACTGAGCGGGTTGTGCAAACGACCGCCAGGTTGGTCTCCTCACTCTTTTTTCAAATGCTTGCGGCAAATAACGGGAGAACTAAATTCGAAGTGACTGCTGACGAGAGAACTTGGGAAATACATGGTAATACAGGGTAAATATATTGTTTTAGTGATGCCTTGGATGGGCAGGAGGAGAGAAACCTTGCCACCTCTAAGTGTTTGGACCACTTTGCAAAAAACTTTGAAATTATTATTATTTTTTTTTTCCTTCTCTGTCTCCCATGGCAGAATGCCTCCTGCTCCTGCTGGAGTTACAGCCTGGAAGTAACTGCTGAGAGCGCTTCTAGAGAATAAAATTGAGGGGTAATAGAGAACAGGGAGCAGCATGACCCTGCTTCGTATGTTATCTGTAATGCCAAACAGAGTTTCTTTAATCGAAGAGATTTCTTCTGTGCTGTCCTTGTGTTAGTGGGGCAGAAGCCTACAAGCAAAAAAAATTGGATAAGTGAATATTAATGAAATGTGTCATTAATTATAGCCAGGGCATGCTCTGGGAGAATTGGGTTGCATTTTCAGTGGATTTAAATACAACTGCTTATGCAATCCTGTTAAACATCGTTGCACTATGTGACTGAGAAAGCTCATTATATTTACTATATAAAGATTACAACTTGGGGGGGGATTAAAGTTTTAGTGGCGGTTGCCATCTTTCTTGTGGTCACAACAGCGATCTGTTAAATGTGGAGGAGGGGGGAAAGCTGTGGGTAAGCCAGATTTTCTGTCTGCCTGGAAACACAAACTTTTAATGCTGTTAAGCCAAACCAGAGGAAACTCTGAACTTTTTTTCTGGAAACAAAATTCTTCAGAGAGGTGACATATTCAAACAGTGGGAAACGTTTTTTTTTTTTTTCTCTGAGTCTTTTATATCACATATGCAGATGAATATATATATGTGTGTGTATAATAATAATTTCAAAGTGAAACATTGAGTTTGGGCAAATCAAAATGCCCTGTTCCCCACAAAATCTGAGATTTTTTTGATTTCGCTGAGAAGAGTGGCTAAAATGAAAACAGAAGTGTGGGCGGTTTTTTTGTACTTGAGTCAAAACCCTGCACCCAACGACTACCGGTGCCTCAGCCCCTCAACGTTGCAGACCACATTCCTGATTGCTGGAGCGGCTTGGCATTTTCAACCTCAAAATTTTGCCCTTAGAGCTGTGTCGTGCATATTTTTTTTTTTCTTTTTTTTTGCTGGTATGAACCCTTTGGCCTGCTCGTTTCTGTTGGCGAAAGTCTGAGCTGGGTGTAAGGGAAGGCAGGTCTGCCTTTGCTCACGGCGTTGGTGCCCTGGGCACGGCCGAGGGTCTTGATGCACAGACACTGTTCTGCAATGTGTTTTATTCACACCAAGCAACGCTTGCTTCAACAAGTCATCTGCTGACCTCGGTTAAAGCGATGTCTGCAGACTGGTAGCTCTAATTGGACACAAGGCACCTGGTGTATCGGTGATTAAAGATAAGAAACATTATGACTAGTTATTGTACAACTGGCTTGAAACCACCGTGTAATGATGGTATGTTTGCTATCGGATTAGGTCATGAAGCAGCTTTGCCGCAACTTGGAAAATTAGGATCAAAAATAGTCCTCTGATTAAAACTTGAGCTTTTGAAAGCTCTTCAGAGAAGAAAGATGTACAAATGCAGATGTAAGGGAGAAATTAAGCAGTCTGGATATGCACGGTTCTTGAATTTAAAGAGAATAATTGATTGAACCACTGTGTTAGCTCATTTCTCACAGCCACCCTGTCTTAACAAAATTAAATGAAACATCAGAATGATCTGGGAATAAGTTGCCTAAAATGCAATCCATAATGGGTCAATGTATTAACATAGTGAATTTAGTGGTTTCTGTGGACATGCACTTGTTCTGCGTGTACCAATGTCAACCAATGTCAACCTGCAATAGCAGTTGTCTTGATTTAGATTTATGAATTTCTCCCACATTTAAAAAAAAATTTCATACACTTTATCACACGTTTATCAGCAGTAAAATAATTTCTCTTTGGAACAACATTTGCTTTCTGATATCATCGGGAATTGGTCTCCTCCTCTTCTGCCCTTCACTGCAGCAGCACGATTCCATCAACCTTGGGGCATCCTGCAAGTCCCTTACATCCTGCCAGGCAGTTTTTAAACACCAGAAAAAAAAAAAAAAGAAGAATGTTTGAACTGAAAGAAAAATGATTAGGTTCTCATTTTACCACCACTGTGTTGCTTGCTTTTATTTGCATCAAGCAGAAAAGCATCAGCTGTGCTGGACTTGTGCTATCGGGTACCAAAAAACTGAATCTGGTCAGTATTGGCCACAGGACTCTTTGGCATCTGTACCCGGCGAGCTTGAAGGAGTCCAGCCTAAACCTGTTTGCCCTGTGACTGTTTTAGATGCCCGCTAACCGGCATGAGTTGAAGGTGAGACCTGTAGCTGCAGTGGAGAAAGGCTTGGGGACAGAGAGGAACTCGGGGAGCAGCCTCTGGGGATGCAGGAACAGCAAGTCTGTTGCTGGGATTTGAGGATTGTTTTGGGATGATCCCATTGAGGGCAGCAGGTCTTTTCCTCCCTTACAAAACGCAGTAAAAGCTGATCACTAATCATTTTTTTTTTTCACTTGCGTGCTTGTTAGTGGGATGGGTTCCCTTACTTGGCTGGCTGCAGGAGACCTTCTGCTGGCATGATGCCGGGGGTGGGTAGATGGCTGAAGCAGCACGGTACCATTCGGTCACAGCATAAATTTATTAGCCTAAAAGAGGCTGGTTTAAACCAATTATACAGCCATAGTTTGCAGGAGATCTACGCAGGAGTTGACTTCATGTAACCTTACTTTGGTGTCAGGATGTTCTGTAGGTCTTTGAAGGTTAAACTGTCCATGAGGACAGTTTCTCTGCCCATCAGCTGTGGGCTATTCTGCATGTAAGGTACCAGAGTTTGGTAAGTCTTAATGGTGTTCACTTTTTAAAATATCATACCCGAAATTCAGTTGTAGGTTGGCATCTGTTTAGCTGATGTCTGTTGACACTTAGCCCAAGCCCATTTTTGTATATTAAATGTGATGCTGCATTAAAGTAGGTGTTGCCTTTTTCTATGACATGGGCAGAAGTTATGGCTCCGATAAAGGGTCATGGTCAGTCCAGTTACCACCTTCTTCCTCTGCAGCAGCTCCATTAGCCTGGACACCTACAAGGCATTTGCTCAGTCCTGGAGAGGAGCGGGGAGCAGAGAATTACGGGAGAACATAAAATCAGCTAATGAGACAAACAAGCAGTGTCAAATATGATGTATCCCAGGCTCAAATACGATGTACCTCAAGCTCAAATACGATGTACCCTGAGCTCGGCGGTTAGCACGAGCCTTGTGCCTATTCAGAAAATTGCCATGGGTGAGCTGGAAAGCAACAGAAATGCTCCTGGCGATGAGCAGAGACCCTGCTAGCCGGGGCAGTCAAATTCCCTTGCTTGTTTATCAGTGTTCTTGGGCTGAAAGGCTGATAAAAAGTGCTTCCTGATCAGCGTGATAAATGGAATTTTGCATGATAATTATGTTTACAGCAAGACAGATGTACTAATAACACATCCCCTAAAGACTTCAAATGAGCTATAAAAGAACCAAATCTCTGCTGAAAATGCTGGCAGCAGTAGTATTAATTGTGTAAGTTACAGCTGATAATTGTCTTGTTTCATTTGAATGAGGCAGTCAGCTATTAATGGCTTGTGCTCTGTAGTACCAAAACAGCAGAATTCGCAAAATTTGTCAGTCTGGATAATATAGTTGTATGTTAGCAGTGCATCCTAATGGACATACTGTAGTGGCTAGGGAGGGGAAGTAGTGCTGCAGTTAATTCCTCATGCTGTTTCATCTTTTCTATCAAAATACTTGCTGATGTGCCTTCAGGATGAGAACGGATTTTTCTTATCTACAAATTGTTTGATGTAAGACAATGCCTGCAGTAAAAAAACAAGTTCTCTTTGTGGTTATTGAGGATTGAAATGGAGAATGATTAATTAGTTGTCTTGTTCCACTTATTTCTTCCACACTGGTGATATGGATGAAAACCTTACCCTTGTTTTTATGTGTATGAAAGATCCCACTGTTCTGCAGATCTGTAATGGAGCATGCCTAAGTGTGCAAGTGCATAGAGATATACATATATATCATACAGATGTGACCTGAAAACCTGTTAGAGTAAGTTATCAAGCCTAATTTTTAAAAATAGCAGTAAAATGAAGTCCAAATCCATGATCATACTTGGTATTGTACCAGGTTTACAGTTAAATAAAGATCTTGTAGGTAACTAACCAAATTTAAAACCCTGCTGGTCCAAATTGAATTACTTTTTTGTGACATCCTAATTCGTTTGCATTCCCAAAGCGTGTTTCATTTCATCTGCGGTAAGTTGAGCTGCAGATAGTATCCCAGAGGAGCACGCGTCTAGCAGTCCTAACCCACATCCTTGCTCTGGCTGATTAATCTCTAAATCCTTCAACATTTCTCTCCCATGCTATTACATCAAAGCATCCCCGAGTAAAACATGTGAGCAGAATGCTGAAATGTGTTCCCTTAGCATGAGAAGGACTCTTTGTGTGTTTCATTAGGCGATACTTTGGGATTTTTTTTTTTTTAATGGGGAAACAGGCGGTTGACTTTCTAAAGAGTGCAAGATGTGTTCCTTGGTTAGCAAAAGAGAGCTGATGGCCTGGAAAAACTGCCTGGAGATGCTCCGTAAAAATTGTCCTTGGTTCCTTGTAACCTTTCATCAACTTAATTCATTGCTAATGAGCTGCAAGTTCATTGCAATTCATTGCAGAGCTTTAAAATTGCCACTGAGTCGTATGACAAAGTGCCTTCTTTCATGTTATCAAGAAAAATCCTCCGACTGATGGAGGACTAGGCAGTAGCGCAACTCTGAAAAAAGTCTTGAGCCCCTTGTCTCTAAAGGGTGCTGGTGGAAGTGCGGTGATTTTGAGAAGAGAAAGGAAGAGGGAGATCAGAAAAGCAGAAAATCTTTGTAGCTTACATCCGCATAGGTTTTATCCTTATGCCTGCTCACCCTAGGGAAATGGTAATGCGATTGATTTGTTCCAGGCAGATAGGCAAAGCCTTAAATATCAAATATATCCATTTCTGCATTGGCTTAGTGGTGTGGTTTTTTTTTCTTCCTAAAACCATCTAAAAAGTGCGTGTATATAAACAAAGGAAACACCAACAAGAAAAAAATACAAAAAAAAAAAATCTTGTCTAAAGAAGAGCTAAATAATTTTTTGCATCTACAGTCCTGCCATTTGCCATCCAAAGGTCTGTTACTCTGCCGAAGGTTGTACTTAGCGTAGCTACCGTTGTAAGCACTACTCCTGCCTGTTACACTACTCCTCCTGTTACAACTACTACAGTTGTAACACTGCTCCTGCCAGACCCTGGAAATTGTTCAGACCAAGCCGGGGTACAGCACCTCGACTTTGAGAGGACCGACCACAGCATCAGCTCCGGTTCCCATGCTGGGTGTTTTTCAGGTCTGGTGCTGTGATTTGCTCCTGTGCGTCCCAGACATTTGGAGACAGGCACCTCGGGCAGCCAGCTTTGATGGCTGTGAAGATTCAGAAATGTTAAGTGGTGTCTTACACCCTTCTAAATGCTTTGTTAGTAGAGCTCAAGGCAGTCACTTTTGACAAGGGGAAGGTCCGTCATCAAACATGGGATTGTGGAAGCCATCCCTGCCTCTGCCGAGCCTCGGAAGCAGAGGAGGGAGATGCACTAACGAACTGCTCCTCCTGCCACTTCACTCTTGTTTGTAGACTTTTTTCTCCCACCTCCCATGTGTATAGGCCCCCATCTGCAGTAGTGTACAGGGTATATAAAGTCACCGTAGGCAGCTTAACGTTTGCGTTAACTGTTGGTGATGGGAAGAGCTGGGTAACTTGGATCCTCCAGACTCCCCACAAGGTTAGTGGGGAGTCATCTCTATTAGTCATCTCTACCAGAAGATGGGTTGCAACTATATTATCGATGAATCCTTTATCTGTTTTCTTATATGCGCTCTAGATTAGATCAGGTCAAGGGCTCAAGAGACATTCGAAGTGGGTCACTGTGGCATTAGGGGTAGGTAAGCCAACGTTTTCCCTTCTTTGTTGCCTAATATGAATGCAATGTATCTTTAGAGTATGCTGGGGGGAGACTGGAATCATCACTGGAGTTATTTGGTACAGAAATCAGTGTGCTGTACGAGGGCTGCCTGCTCTTGCATCTGCCTGAGCTGCTGCCTCTGGTTCTTCTGGCTGTACGTGGAGATGGTGAACACAGCGCTGACGTGGGTGAACCAAGGCAGGTGAAGTCTGGGTCTTGTGCTGCCTTCCGATAATGCTGGTCTTAAAGCAGCCCTCTAAATTGCACTTGGTTGGCAAGATTTGTCACTGTGAGATGCTTTTTATTGCTCTGCTAATATAAAATATCAGTAGACCCAGTCTAGCAGAGTGCTCTGGCAGCTTTCCTCACTTTCGGTGTGTTGATGAATCTGCTTTTAGAACAGAATAGGATAAAATATTCAGTTGGAAGGCATCTGTAACAATCATCTAGTCCAACTGCCTGACCACTTCAGGGCTGACCAAAAGTTAAAGCATGTTATTAAGGGCATTGTCCAAATTTCTTGGAGTTTCCCACCCCCCCATTGAAAACTGATATCTCAATATTGGGTATTTGGTGGCCAACCAACTAGTTGGCACCCAGAAAAATTCAGTCCTCTAATAATTAAGTAGTTTACTAAGTAGGAGACTGCTCAGATTACCGGAATAAGCATTATTTCTGTACATCTGATAACCCATCACTTTGACAGTATATGGGGAATATAAGACTGTAAAAGGCCATAAATTTGAGACCCTTTCAGGTCTTCACATCCAGCTGTTTGTGGGGAGGCAGAGCAGCCCGCGTTCCCCGGGTGAGTGAGCGGGGACGGTGTCCTTGGAAGAGGCTGTTTGAGTAGGGAGCAGGGGAGATGCGTTCTGAGCCTCCAGCCTCTGCCGACTGCGATGGATGCTCTTGGGGAGGTATTGATCCCGGGAAAGGCATGTGGATGTAGGCTGCAATTGCCCAGTCAATGAAAAGTTCATTAGGGTGACTGCTGGGTACTCTCTGTTGTGAAAACAGGCGGGGAGGCTTCTTGGCAAGCTTCGCTAAATATTGGGCACTACTCTACCACCATACCTTAACAGTGAGCCAGAGATACAGCTACGCGCCAAATGTTACCAGTATTATGAGGATCCCGATAATACTTGCTTACTGGGAGTAGGGAGAAGTGAGGGTTCCTTGCAGAGATCCGATCTCTTAATGTCGCCCTCTAAACCATGATTAGTCTTTGTATGTGTCCCTGTGATAAGCTGTACCATCATATTCGGTTTGTAGCTCATCTTTTCACCCTGCAGATCATACAAACTAAATGTTCTGAATGGAGTAAACTACTTTCTGAAAACATTTAAATTTTTAATAGACATCTGTACCAGGAGAGAGCAACCTCAAGCTGGGAATGTGCCAGTTACGGTATGCCATGCTGAGCAAGGGACCTCAACAGAGAGAAGAAAATGATCTAATCTTCTGCTACCACCTGTCAGCCCAGTGCCTGGTAACAGGGAGATGCCATGCCCAGTCACAGTGGCAGGGATGGAGGGAAAAAGGAGGTAATTTGCTTTTCCCAGAGCAATTATGCTGGTTGGCTTCAGGACGTGTCTGTAGCGAGAAGAGCAGGGAGGAGGTGAGGTCTCTCTTGCGAGCCCCTGGCCCACAAGCTCGCAGGCATGTTGAAGAAGTTCTGCTGGGCAGTAAGGATCTGCCTTTACCCTGATAATGGATCTTGTACTGTTCGTGAAACGTGTCTCCGTTATTGCAAATCTGTTTTTAAGTAAAGCATAAGCAAATGCAATGTTTTAAATAAATGGGTCTTTTTGTACTCAGATGTCTTTGGCATTAAAACTGTGTGTGAACTAACAGGCAAGAAGGCATTAATACCTGTGGATATAATAAATATTTAGAATTACGGCACTAGACTGTCTTGCATTATCATAGATATCCAAAAGTATACCCAGTATTGGCTATCTGAGCTATCCAGTATTTGACTTCTCTGAACCATGTGAATTGGCTTGGGCTTTTGCAATGCATGGCCAGGGAAAGGAGGGCATGGACGCCTGGGTATGCAATAGGATGGTGGGAAAAGCACCTGATCCCAAGGGAATTTGTGGCAAGTATGCCCAGAACTAAATCCAAAGTATGCACCAGTAAACTCTCTGATTGCCACCACCTGTGCCAGCATTCGTCTCTCGTGCATGAAATGCCTCGTGCTGGCTTTATCTTGTTCAGTTCGGTCTTTATGTCCTGCTCACATAGGGGACTTTCTTTTTTCCATCAGAAGAGCTTTATCCAGGCAATTCGGAGTGTCTAGGATACATTTTTATTTTTTTTAGCAATGAGATTTATTAAGTGCCTATTCAGATCTCTTCCAAGTCTAATGGTCAGGTGTGGTATTGTAGAACACCTTTTCCCAGATAGCACATGTGCATCTGGAGGCAAGATGGGGGGGATATGAGGTTGGGCTGTAGGTAACCTAAGAAATACCACAAATGAAATAAAGGAGAACAAACAGAAAAAGGCATTGCATAGTTATGTGTGCAGGCTAGAATTGAAGTCTTTTTTTCAGGTGACATAGTAGTGCATGTATGTGTTTCCATGTGTTACGGTATCTAGTGCATCTAGCCTTGACTTGCACGTGAGTTTCTTGGTTAGTTCCAGGACCTTGGCTGCTCTGAAATACAACGATGTGGGATTTGATACTTTAAAAACTGGTCTTGCAGTGTGGATTACACAGTAGTGTCCTCAGTTTAAGTGTTGATTCTTCATTTCTTTCCTTAGAATGTGACTTTTAAGGCGCAGTGTTGCTTGTGGGCAGTCCTAAATATCCATCATTTTGCAATGCACAGAGTTTGTCAGGCAGAAACGACACATGAAGAATCGGTTAGATTAATGTTGATCAGACAAAGGCTGTTATGATGTAGGTTTTACTGTAGAAAAAGGACATAAAGATGGAGAATTTGTATTTTCTTTACAGTGCTATTGTGTCTGCTTTGGCAAGCATCCTTGTTTTCATAAGGACAGATGATTAATCTTGTTGTTTGCTCCTTTGCTAGTTTTGAGTGTCTTTAATTAAGCTGGTGCCCATTCATGTCTTACCATGATAATATGTGTTAGGTTATGAGGTAATGGCTGTTCTGAAAAATATAGCTGTGGCAGTGTTTGGGCATACTCAAAATAAATCACTGCGCACAAGCCTTCTGAAAGCTATCACGTTGCTGCAGAGTCAGTGAAGTGAAGACAGTGGATCTGTAAATCATTGGTTACAGATAATAGAGGATGTAGATTTTAGACGCTTCAGGACCTGCGAGAGCTCTGCTGTCTTTAAATGAATTTTGCGGAATTGCAGCTGTAGCTTCTCATTATGGCTTGGGTAGAGCCAACAGTAGGAGAACTGGGTGCAGAGGCAGCTGCCTGCGGAGCAAAGACAGTAGGTTTCGGAAAAGATCCATCTTCGGTGAATTGGGAATCCAGCTGGGGAAGGTGAAAGTGAAAGGTCCTCCAGAATCAACAACATGTGGTGGTTGCTCTTCCGTTCTCCCTAGACTCAACCTTGTTTTCTCCTTCGCTAGAAGTTTCATATCAATGCCTTATTTTGAATGCATTTCCTGCCAGAATCATGTCTTCTAGCGAGACTAATAATTAATATATCAAGTTGAATTGTGCAAGATGCTAAAAAAAAAACCCAAATCCAGTTCTACCGTAGCTTCTGTTTTTCTTCACACATGCATATACACATTCACACTGTACAAGTGCTTTGTCAGTGAACACCTTGTTTCTCAGCAATTCCAGTGTAAGTCCCCTGTCTCTTTGCAGTGATGATACTCCTGATTTTATATTTGATATAACCAGACCCAGGTGATCCCTCTGGGACATCGAGACAGAGCCGTGCTGGAATTTTGTGGGCTGTTGGAAGGATCATGTGTGTACAGCTACTTAATAATTTGTGAACAAAGCGTTATGATCCATTGCTGCACTATGAAAGGTCAGTGGAATACTTTGGTATTGTCATGTTGTTTCCTTCATTCTTTTTACTTCGTTCTTTTTGCACTCTGTATTTGACATGGGTATGATTTGTACACGAAACCAAATTCTACCTTTGGGATGGCAGTGTAGATATTTTTTTATTTTGAGATGTTAGGTACAGACAGGTCAGCAGGCAGCAGTTTGAGTGCTGTGTATTTTGAAGCTTCTACCTTGGGTATTGTGGGAGGATAAGGCTTGGAGAAGGAGTTGGTCGGCAATATAGGTAGGATACCTGGTGCAGAGGGGACGTCTGGTTTGGGAAGAGTCTGGCGTGGGGGCACGTTCCTGCCATAGCTCTCCCCTCATCCCCTTGTTTTCTACCCATCTTCCTGCTTACCCCCGAAAGGATGATGGAGACCGAGGAGGTATTTGGCATGGCGTTATTCTCCTAATTATTGCTAGCCTAAGGTTTGAAGGTCTCTCTCCTTGCAATACGTATCCCAAGAGGAGCTGGTTGTTGGGGGTCCTGCTAGCTCAGGATTTCTGCATCAGAGACTTTCCTTCCCAGTCCGCTGCAGAAGGCTGTGGTCTTAAACCGTGTTTGCATCCTCCCTGCACATAGGTGACAGCTACATGGAGGTCTCTTGGTATATTCTCTGTGTGTTTGGGTCGAGCTGCTGAATTAACAATTAACCTATTTTCAGTGTGCGCCAGATGCTTTTAACTCCCGTTGTGGGCAACCTGGCCAATACACCGCATAGCTTGGAACTCCGAAATGGAGTTTGGTCTTCTTCGCAGAGAATGGCTCTGCTGTGTAATTACGATAGCACACAATTAAATCATAGAATCATAGAATCATTATGGTTGGAAGAGACCTGAAAGATCATCAAGTCCCAACCGTATACCCGATGCCACCACGCCCGCTAAACCCACTAAACTATGTCTTGAAGTGCCACATCTAAACGTGTTTTGAACACCTCCAGGGATGATGACTCCACCACCGCCCTGGGGAGCCCGTTCCAATGCCTAACGACTCTGACAGTGAAGAAGTTCTTCCTAATGTCCAGCCTGAACCTCCCCTGGCGCAACCTGAGACCGTTAATACTACTTTATATTGGTTTGGGTAGCTCCTG
>NW_009597822.1:0-309 GCF_000690535.1 Cariama cristata | reverse complement strand
TAATTTTTAATAGTCTCAGGGTTTGTTTTTCCTGTGTTTGCCTTCCTGTGATATTGGCAAAAGATAGGAAGAAAATGAGCTGGGACATAGGAATCGCAGTAAAAACTTCAGAGGGAGGGCGAGAGGTGACTCATTAGCGGGTCTTTCATCTGGGTTCGCGCTGGGTCATGGAGTCAGGGGTCAGGAATTGAATGGGGATTCGTACACAGCTGAGGGCTTGTATAATATTTCAGAAGAGTGTATTAATTGATGGCAGCTTAGCCTGGGAGTTTGGGCAGAGGCGGTCAGCTGGCAGGCGGAGGAGGAGTC
>NW_009597821.1:3162-3468 GCF_000690535.1 Cariama cristata | reverse complement strand
CTTCCTCGTGTTATCCAAGCACAATATCAATTAAAAAACGCTTTGTTTAAAAATGCAAATGGTCCCTGGCGTGCCAATGCAGACAGAGGGAGTCGCCCCGTCTCTGTCGGTGAAGGCCCAGATCTGCTCATTTCACTATCTTCCTCTGTCGGAAATCTTAATTAAATTCTCCCTTTGATTTGGGCATGCTCCTGCACCCCACACGGCTCCTGCTGGGACGTGCAAGCCTCCCCGAGCACCCAGCTCCCTCCTCCTGCTCGGGGGGAGCCCCCCACACCCACAGACCTTGGGGGCGGCAGTAGGAGA
>NW_009597821.1:2834-3091 GCF_000690535.1 Cariama cristata | reverse complement strand
AGCCACGCCACATCTGCTGACGCGTGGCAAAGCGGGGACCTGTGATGATGGGAAAAATCTTTGTCTTCTCGGCTCTTGAGGGCTGGTGACTGGGAGGTTGGTTGGAGGTGTCTTTTCCTTCTGGGGTTTTCCACCCGGGTTGGCATCCTGGCCCCCCCCCAGCCGGCCGCACACTTGGTTGCATGTCCCTGCCTCTGCTTAAAAAGAAATAAAAGAGAAATGCCAGTCCCAAGAAGACACCTTGGCTCGTTGCAGGC
>NW_009597821.1:1083-2681 GCF_000690535.1 Cariama cristata | reverse complement strand
GGAGGGCGAAGCCAGGCGAGTGCCTGACAGCTCACAGATGGGGCTGAGCAGCAAAGTAGGACAGCTTGGGGAGGCAGCTCTGCCTCTCCGGCCCCATTGTCCCCTTTTCTTCCCCCCCAGCCCCAGCGCGGGGAGGACGCGCGGTGCTCAGCATCACGCCGGCGGGTTACCATGGCATTCCCCTGCCAACACCAGCCAGTTGCCCCGCTGCCGGGCCCCTCCATGCCTGCTGCCGCCTGAGCACCGCTCGGCACAGCCAAGCTCCTGCCCGCGCCGGGGGCTGCCTCCCTCCCCTCCTGCCTTTCTTCGGAGCTGGTGGACGAGCGGCCGTTGGGGAAGGAAGCGGCCGGGAGGAATACATTGACCTGGTGTCAGCTGCGCTGGTACGGCTGGGGCTGCTCCAAGGATGAGGTTCACCTGCCTGGTGCAACGTTAAAAATGGGACTTTCCTACCTGGGTAACTGAGACCAAGCACAGGATCACCTTGTTTGCTGCTAATTTGCTATTTTGTTCCTGCTGCTATGGCAAATATTTGTGTGTGGTATGTGCGGAGAAGTTCCTCCTTTGTTCCGCGGCCTCTCGCTTTGCCAGTCCCTGCAGCAAAAGCAGTCTGGGCTGACTGTTGATGCAAAGTGGTTTGGCAAGAAAGATCCTGTCTCTCCCTAAAATCTCCGTCAGCGATGGGCTCAGGACAGCACAAGGCTCCGCTTCCCACCTCTCCCCCTCTGCACGGGCCAAGGGAAGAGGGACTGAGCAGGGAAGCGAACAGTCTGTTTGTAGGAATTCAGAGCCAAGTTTGCAAAAGATTTCAGGCATGCGTTTTTGCCGACTCCGCTGTGGCAGAGCCAGATGAGCTCCTGCCTCCCAAGGCACAGGAGCAAACGGTTCAAAGGCTCTGTGCTGGAAGCCTTGATGACCTGAGAAACCCCCAAGTCCCAAGTGAGGGCACACGGGCTTGCTGGAAACACTGCCCTGTCCCAAGGACCTGTCCCTCCTGCAGCCAGCGTGCTGGGAGCAAAGACCTCATGGAAAATCAGGGGTTTTCAGTGGATGCTGAGCTGCCCGCAGCTTTTTTCCTCCAGCCGCAGGCAGTGCCTACTGCGGCAAGGGAGGTGTCGGAGGGATAACAGGGACAGCCGGAGCGTTTGCACACACTGGTTCACCTCGTGCTCCTCACAGAGCCCCAAAATGAGGGCAAACACAATGCCAAATCCAACCCTGAAGATAGAAACCGAAATTCATTTGCTTTGTTAATTACCTAATTACACTGGAGATAAACAACAGAGAGCATCTCCCGGGCCCTTTCAGGCTGTTGGATGTCAGGTACCTCCAGACTCCGAGCCCAGCCATGCCACAGCAGATCAATTTTGGGGTGCCTCATGCAAGGGCTCCCTCCTGTTCCAGGCATTGCTGCTGAGCTGGGCAGCCCCCAGCTCAACTCCCACCCAGCTCCCACCCGCCAGAGCCAAGAAAGGAATTTGGCCTCTGGGGCTGCATTAATTATGATTGCTCCTCACCGCCGCTGCAGTCAGCGGCTGAGATTCCCCTCACGGAGCAGCGGCTGTGGGATTTGCCAACACCCCCCCGCCCCGCGGGGG
>NW_009597821.1:424-1040 GCF_000690535.1 Cariama cristata | reverse complement strand
CGCTGCCGCCTCGTCCTGCAGCACCGAGACGCGGCACGGCAAAGGGTGGCTGGGGAGCGGCGCTTCTTTCGTGCACCCTCCCGCTGCGGGGATGTGCCCAGGCGTATTCCCCATCACTGAAATGCAGCCACCCAAAACTTGCTTGCCTGGAGTTCAAATGTGCAGAGATGTCCCGGGGCACATGGAGAAGGGACCGTGCCACCTGTGTGGACATGTTGCCCGTGCGTGGGGTCCTCGCCCCTCCCTCGGGAACATTAGAAACCCTCTTGAGATGGAAAGGAAGGGTCCCAGCTGGGCTAATCCCAGCCAACCCCTCGGCATGGCCAGGCCTCCCCATCCTGCCAAAACTGCCCCCGTGCCACCGGAGGTGCTTGGGCAGGGGTTGGTTTGGTGCCGGAGGTCCCTGAGCCGGGCTGACCACCGGCTGTTTCCGCAGACAGGCTGGTTTCATGGTGCGGGCAGGTTTCCAGCTGGGGTTCAGCCAAAACCAACCCATTCGTTACAGTCCGGATCTCAGACTGGGCTTTACAGCAACCGCAGTCCCAGGGCAGAGGAGAGAGATGCCCAAGCCTGGCCGACCCGCGGCTCCTGCCCTCCCCGGCCACCCACCACCCGC
>NW_009597821.1:0-319 GCF_000690535.1 Cariama cristata | reverse complement strand
CCCCCCTTCCCAGGCAGCCCCACGTCCTCGCCCCCTGGGACTCGCTCTCCCTGGGGGAATGTGTTGGTGGGTGAGTTGGGCGGCTGCGGTTGTGGCCCTGGGATGACTTTGCTGGCACAGTCATGGACATGGTGGTGAATGGTTTAGCTGGTCTCTGCCATGCCTGCGTGGCTGGCTGGGTTTGCATTGACTTCACAATGTGAGACGATTCCCTGCTCCTAACAGCCGGGCTGCTCCTCGGAAAGCTGCGTGGTGGAGGCACGGCGGGTGTTCCTGCTCCCGTGGGGACCCAAAGGGGCCAAAGCCCGGCCAGGTGTGG
>NW_009597820.1:0-408 GCF_000690535.1 Cariama cristata | reverse complement strand
GGGTGTACTCAGGCCGGAGGGGCGTCCACTGCTGGGTGTGCGACGACGCAGTGCGGAAGTGGTCCCCGGCGCTGCGGGCGGCCACTGTGGAGTACCTGACCCTGGTGAAGGTGGGTGCACGGGGGGCCGGGCTCTTCATGCCTACTGCCCCAGGCTGACCGCCACTGTCCGCAGGGTGGAGCGGAGACCGTGAAGAAGGTGAACCTCTCTGAGCCCATCCACCCCTTCATTAGGTTGGTGGGGACCCCCTTGCCCAGCCCCCGCAGCCACCGGCCAGGGGGCACTGAGCCTTTCCCCACTCCTGCACAGGCGGTCGGTCAGCGTGGTGGAGAAGTACTTTGAGGCGTATGCCCTGGTAGGCCAGGACATCTTGGGCAGCCCGGAGAGCTGGGACAAGGTGCTGGCTCT
>NW_009597819.1:8505-23428 GCF_000690535.1 Cariama cristata | reverse complement strand
GAGGGGGGCAGGTTCTGGTGCCACCCACGTACCACCACCTCAAAGCACCAAACCAGGTCACTTGTCACATCCGCGTGTTTTGGAAAGGTACAGGGAGACCAAAAAGAAGAATAAAAAAAATTTGCTTCCCTACCTACAGCCCAAGCGATTGCATAAAAAAAAAAAAAGCATCATTTTTTCACGTTTGCTGTCCTCGCGCCGTTGCCAGTCCCAGGCGGCGAGGACTGACTCTGTTCCTGGCACAACCGGCACGGCCCTGGGGCAAACCGATGCTCACCAGCACGGTAAGACTCGACCTGAGCCCCGCCACGTCCTTCGGGCGAGGAAGGACCAGGCCACGGGGCAGAAAGCACCAGAAACGTGCCAAGCGGGATGCCAGGCATCCCTCCGCTGCGCTGTACGAGTGTTCTCCTGCCCGCACGGGAAACCGCAAGCTCATCCCCTCCAAAAGGTCGTTCACTGATGAGAAGCGAGGCCCGGCTCCTGCACACAACCGTTCACAGCCAAAGCACAGAAGTTAACAGCCGGTTTCTCTCCCTCGTGCTCTCGGAAGACGACGTAGGGGCACGAGGAACCCAGCTGCAGCTGAAGGGCCCCATCTCATACTCGGAGGCTTTCCGCAACCGCCAACACTTCCAAGTGACCGCTGCAGGAATCCCCTAACGGGATTTACACCGCAGAAGTGCTTTTTGGTTTGTGCAGAGGACGGGGAAGGCACCAGCTGGCTGTGTGTCCAGGTACGCTCTTCACAGCAGCTCCCTCCATCTACCATCCGAGCCCTCTCGGCTTAAGGGGCGCGTACAGCGAGGACCTGGAAAACACCCTTACGCCACCAGCCCCTCTGCAGGGGTTGTTTTGTCGTCGTTTCTCCCCTGCCCAGAAGAAAAATTCTGCTTTCGCGATCAGCAGACTGCAGGGTCAGCCTCAAAATTGCATCCTCCAAACAGCGAGAACCAAAGCAAAGGGGAAAGGATAAAGCATTAATAGGGTCCTAGCGTTAATAAACAGCTAAAATCTTCCGAGTCCTTGGGGATCTAAGGAAGATTATCTCATGTAAGGACGAAACACAACAGATTGCCTTTGTGATAGTTCCCTCTTTGGAGAATTTCCTCTGATTTTGTGACGGATTAAGCTAATCAGTTTGAAAGCAAAGACGGATCTGCAACACGGATAAGCCACCTTACCAGCTTTCCCAGGAGGGCAGATCTTCAGGCAAGGAGCAGCGTCGTGAAGCCTGATCGCACCCACCGTGACAGAGGGGATGTCCCCAAAATTACCATCTTTTCCCCCAGAGCTGAGGAGAGGAGACACCTCACCCCCACTCAGGCATCACCTTACAACACGACAGACACAATCTGACACGGTTCGTTACACAAGCATGCCAACACGCAGCTTCCGAACCAGCTACGGGGCAACCTTTCCTCTGCGACGGTAAATGAAGGTACCTGAAATCCTGCTCCAGTTGTGGAGCGTACACTAAAGGGAAAAAAGAAAAAAAAAAAAGAAAAAGAAAGGGGGAAACACCATATTTAAACTAATCTAGCTCGGTCCGACCGCAACAGTGAGACTTTGCGCATTTGGCAGGCGCGTGGAAGCAGCGGGGCAGTAAGACGTTCCAGCAGCACCCCGGAACCTGGCAGGACACGTGTCCAGAGCCCGACACATCGGTGCTAGCACATTTTATTCCACTCCCACAGCAGGATACTGCAATACTGCATGGAGACACCCGCTTTAGCCTTAAACAGATTCCAGGAGCAGACAGCCCGCGTTCACCAAGCTGCGCACCCCGGCTTTGTCTGTCTTACTGAGAAGTCTGGCGAGTTACCCCAAAGAGAGATCTCCTCCTTCGGTATTGCCGGGATTGTGCTTGTTCACCTCCCTGTTGAACGACATTCCCGTTTCCCCCCTTCGGGGTTTTGTGACAAGCACTTAAGAGGCTTTTGGGCTCTGATACTCATCCTGGCTAGAGTCTTCTTCCTCACAGATTGTCAAGGCAGCTAAAAACCACACTGAAACGTCGAACTTTTCAATTAAAAAAAAATAATATTCATTCTATTTCATTACCAAGTAGAGTTTCATTCCAGTAAGGCTCTTATATAAGTTACATATTTATTTTAATAAAAAGAAATAAATACTTATCTTTTCACATTAGATGTCTCCCTAGAGACAGAAAAAAAAAAACCAACCCACAAACGCAAACAAACAACCCCAAAACAACAAAGCAACCCCAGCTACAGGGGCTTCACTATGGATTTGTTACAAATCAAAAACCAATGGTAACCGCTCGCTTTCTATGGACATCACAAATCCAGTTTTAGGAATCAAGTAGATGGTCGATATTCCAGAGACAGAAGAAAACTCTCTTTGAGGAAACAGTAGCTAAGCACGTTGTCCTTGGGAAGGCAGCTTCAGCTAACACGACTTTTACCACCACCGCAGATGAGATTCCCATTTGTCCATGGCACGGCCACGTGTGCTCCGAGGTACGAGCGTCCGTCTCGGTGACAGAGGTTCACAGCATTTGTTCTTAACTGCTCCCTTGGCAAGGTCACGGCGACCTTTCCGCCTTGCGCTCAAGGTGCGTTAGCTAATTTCAAAGAGAGTTACTGTCTCCAAAATCAGGGGTGGGGGGTGGGGAATAAAATAAAATTAACCGCTACTTTATAGTCGAAAGAGAAATTCGTGTGCCTGCTGCCTTTTCAAATAAGATAGTAGAAAAGTAACTAAATAAAGAGTTAAGTCATCTCAAGGTGATCACAGTGTTGCTCTAATAGTGCATTTCTCACAGCAGCTGCTGATGGATTATTTCCCACACCATCCTCCTGCGGAAGTAAGGCATGTGATTCTGAAAAGAAAAGAAAAATACATTGAATACCCAGTCATATATAGAAAGAGGCAGAAAATATGCATAAACACCCAGTTAATTCTTTAACCTGAAGTTCCTTTTAAGAACTGTCAACAGTTGCCACTTGGGTACAACGTGGGTTTTACCCACACAGCTCCTAAGAGGGTGACACCACAACCCAACAAAGCCAGATTTACTCGACCACACAACAGATGACAAGCGCATTAATAAAAAGACCACCGTGTTGGAAAAATAACCAATGTCTTAACCGGTCAAGGTGTAAAACCCATTTCTCCAAAAGATACAAAGGTCAGGTATCACAGACCCACTGGCTGCACTATCTCGCCCAAGAAGAATCTCAGTGATTCAACTGGGAATCAAGGCTGGGGAATACAGCTCTGCTCTGCTGAGGCCACTTTGACGTTCCAACCCCAGCAAACTCTGTACCAAAACCGAAGAGAGGTACAAAACCTCAGGCCCTGCCCCAGACACAATTTACAGCTGCTGCGTAACTTCCCCGGTTCTTCTGTCTGCGCGAAAAAGTCCGGAGCTGTTTCTGACCTTCGCTCACCTGTGTAAAGGTTATCGGCTTGTCTCTGGAGATATAATCCGCGTATTTGCAAATAAAAACCCCGCAGTCGCTTCCATTCAATTGCTGAGGGATTTCCTAATGAATGCAAAGAAAATGGGAGAATTTTCCTCTACCTTAAAAGGAAAGCAGTTTGGCAGTAGCACACGTTACCCATACCAACGCCACACTAACCAGACACTCGTGAACTTACTTGCATAATCCATTTACCGCTCTCGAACACAAGGAACAGACCCAATCAACTCCGCATTGTCCCTCCCCTCTGCTCCCTTTACTCTTTGGATCTTACAATCCAAATTCTTGGCAGGCTAATCAGGGATAGCAGCCTTCCCCCCTGCAAGGTGTCTTGAGGTTGGCACAGCATCGCGTTTCTTAAATCGAGTCTTTAGATACTGCGTTTTACTATTAACTCGTTAGAGAAACATCAGCTCGACCCTTTGCTTTGTCACATGCCAGGATTTGTGCTCCAAACAAGAAGCCTCACAGTCTCCTACACCACCTCAACAGATTTTTAAATTTGACTTGCGAAATAGGGGCAAAGCCAGATTCACCTTCATGTGGCAGACTAATAAGAACAAAAAAGCAAGCATTCAGCCAGCAAGGAGAGGCACGGCTTAAAGATTTCATCCCAGCATGGTTTCCTGGTCCACTTGCAGCCTGATATGGTACTGCAAGAACACGAGATGCTTATGGCCGTTCTCTAAAGGCCTGGACTTCTTAGAAAGCGTTAAGAGCTTTGTGATGAGGAGTTATAATTCACATTTCAACTCCAAGTAGTGCTCACATACATGTGACTTCATGCTGTGAAGAGTCCACTCTGAAAAAGTCAGGTCCAGATTTCTTTTTTCCCGGCTTTCTTCTTGCAAGTATTGGCTGTTTAAAACAGAACAAGAATCACTTTTCATCTCCGTAATTTAGGTAAATAAAAAAAAAAAAAAAAAGAGCTGCTGAAGGATCGCAGGAAGATGAATGGCAGGACAGTAAAATGTCAGAGGGTCCTCCCAGCAGCTGATTTAAGGCATTTGGAGGAAAAATCCAAATCTTTAAATTTACACATGCAGTGAGAGGCTGCGAGCTAATGGTCAGGAATGAGACCAACAATTCCAACAAAGACTTCCAGAGAAGCGTAAGCTCATTGCTTAGTAGAGGTCCAAAAATTTCAAAGGTTGGTCTGCATGATCCCAGAGGTCTCCTCCAACCTAACTGATTCTGTGATTCTATAAAAATCCCAACTCACACGTTATCAGAGGAGGAACAGACAAACCAAGCAAAGAACCATAACGCCATAATTCCACCGTGCGCGTCTTAACCCCACATACTGGCTGTGCCTCCAGAAGAACAAATACAAAAGCTTTTGGGCCAATACCTCTGCCTGAGGAAGTTCCGAGGCCACCAGCTGCTGGAAGAATACTCTTGAGGAAAAAAATATTCTACGCCGACCTGTCCTTATACCCTTTCCCAGGCGTGTGCTGTTAACTGTTCAGGAGAGCACTGGACTAAAACGACACTCAGTTTGGCTCTGGGGGGCTGCTCTCCTGCTCTCGCTGTACAAAAAACTGTTGGATTAAGGGTTTTTACTACTTCTGCATCAATGGCAAGGACATCTAAGGATGCTGGCTTGCACAAGATGAAAACCTGTACCCGTTACGCTTCAGATAGATGCCACGCCAGCTGATACGTCTGGAAAAGCTCGCTACAAGACATCTGTCTTGAACCAGAATGTCAGAAATACAACCAACGCACAGGAAGGACATGAGGGTAGCCGGCTGGGGTAAGCTGGAGGGAAACAGGGTGGCTTTGTTTAAAAAGCTGAACAGAAGAGGTATAGCCAAACTGAGAAGGAGCGTGTTACATAGCTCACTACAGTAGAAAGGACGATCATTACAAGTTGGGTGGGGAAAAAAGGTCTCGATACAAGAAAAGGATAAAAGAGTTAAGCAATAAAGAGTACAAGTAGGTGTAGCTGACAGGACTGTATATACCCCAGGACACTAACATTACCGGGTTGCAATCTGGAAGTTCTTAAAGAAAGGGGAGTTAAATAAAAAGCTTTTGGAAGACTGTAATCCTTTTACAGTCAGGTTGGTATTTTGAAACACTTCCCTGAAATTCTTCCCTCTCATCAATAGCCCAGTTTTACTAATTACTAACAAAGTCAGTACGTGTGTGCCACGGGGCCATCACCTATTTGACAGTGATGCTTCGTCTGGGCACGTAGCGGGAAGGTGGCAGAATCCAGGCATCCAAGGCCCTGGGTGGAGGGGACGATGCGGGACTAGACAAATAGCCAATGTCACACAACTCCCCGCAAGCGAATCAAAGATTTCTGTTTCGTATCTACAAGAAACGTGAGGACTTGCAGTCGTAAGGACAAAATCCGAAACCCTTCTCATAATTCACAACATAAAAGCATTGACAAAGCAGTTACTTACAACAAAGCTTCACAAATCGCTTCCCCTTTTTGTGCCGTTGAGTCAAAGTATTTGATGGTCTTCTTTCTGACATCTATGACCTGTTAATTAAAAGGCGACTGTTAGACAAAGCACAACCCTGTGCTGCACACACCCCAAAACCTAAATGACTTTTCTTCCTTTTTTTCTCCCCATCCAATTCTAAATAAAAAGCCAGTTTGACTCACCACTAGTGCCCAGTGCACTCTCAAGTGAATGGGCACTAAGATAAGGTCCCGCTTGAAGAGATCCACGCCGGTGGTCCATCTTCTTACTGCTTTGTAGCCCCCAGAAATTAGTTTGGGATAAAAAAAAGTACTAAAAGCATGGACTGATGGATATCCTTCCTTCTTATTTCTTTCCACCAGAAGATTCATGTAGAAGTTAATGACCTGTGCCATAAAGAGTAAACGTGAGATGTAAAAGAAGACACTACCTTGCCAAATGAAAGATACAGCAACAGGTCTTTTGCCGGCCACCCTTAAGTACGCAGCTGAGAGAACTCCAGTCTCAGCTGTCAGCTTTTGTTCTGAGAATTTTGCACTTGGTTACTTCTGCGGTTTGATAAAAACACCTGCCACCCACTCCAATAAGCTAGACTAACTCCTGGAAGCTGCACAATACGAGCAGTAAAGGAACTTCCAGAAACACTACACCCTTAAGTACCTAAAATAAGAACTGTACAGGTATTTCTAGGCTCTGCGGTGGAGGTCATCAAAGAACTTCAAAAAGACTTCTGTAGACAGTGAAGGGGTATTTTCAAATAAATGCTGAATTAGAATATCACTGTGCTGCAGCTAGTTTTACCTCATCATTTAGCCAGCGAAGGTTCCTTAGAGTGTTGATGTCCTGACGAGTAATCTTCAGTTTGAAGGCACTGCTCATGATCTCATCTGGCTCACCTTTGCCAAGTGCGGCAATGACCTCTCTCTCCATGGCCTGAAAGGAACAATTAAATGGGAAAGGACTTGTGAAAAAAGAGTACTGAGCACACTAACCAGTTGTGGGCAGCTTTCAACTGAAACTAGACCTGTAAATTAAGCTCAGGTGACAGCAACTGGCTTTGCCGTTTTTTTGCTAAGTCAGCAATAGCACTTTCTTTGTTTGGGCACCCCAACTATTAACTTTAAAGCCCAGGTTTGCTTCAATTTCTTTTCACAAAGGAAGCCGATATAAAACACGTGGACTAGCAAATGCACTAAAGCAGCTGAAAAATGCACAGAAGTACAGCAAACAGCTTTCCCACGCGACACTGCAGCCCTCGCAAGACTCGGGTTTAAGCCAACCGCAGTAGGCATTCTCCATACCAAGGCAGCTAAGTCAGGAGCCTGAAAGAATTTGAAGGGAGGGGACTTCAAAGGGAACTGAAGTAACAGCAAAGGGGGAAACTGCGGCAGCTACACTGGAATCAGGCAATCCAGGTTGCACATGCAACTGGCTGTAACATGGATGCTTCCATCTAAGTCTGCTTAAGGAATGGAAATCACCCTCTAGGTCTGTTAGTATACAATACTCTGATCTGCAATAGCATCTCCTTCTTGGTTGCATTTGGGCTAGCAAAATAAGAAAGCCACCTGGTTGTGTTTGTACTGAGCATCACTCTGCGGACTTTGTAAACTCTGGATTTGCTAGCCCTTTCCAAGTCAACCCTCAATGAGATCAGCATGACTGCAACTCCGAAGAACAAAAGCAGCCAAAAATTCATACAAGCAGAGGAACCTGAACTCCCACTCCCTGTTGAATAGAGTAAGTTAACTCCTGTGACCAGTCTTACATGCAGTGCAACCAAGCCCAGTGCGCACACATGGCTCTGCAAGATCCTGAGGACATACACAAGATGCTCAGGTCCCCCACAAGCAATGCAACACCATGGACCAGTAAACATTTATTTTTCAGGTTCTATCACCACGGTAGGACACGTTAAGAGGCAGAGCCACTATAACTGTACGAATCAGGTTAGCACTGCTCTGGGAGACTGTTGTTAAACCTGAACTAATTTGTGTCCTGATAGCAGAAGCCCCACAAACCCTTAGGTCAGCGTAACTGAAGGAGTGTGTGGAGCACATTAAATCCTTAAAACCAGCTTTAGGGCTGACTCTTGCACTGTGAAGTCACAGCTGCAGACCCTCGGTAACAGGTTAAATGCACGTTCTTCAGATTTCAAAAAGCCTTAATAACCACTTATAATAAACAGTGTTCCTTGTGGCTGTTTTGTCTAACAGTCTGTCAGCTATGGTACCTCTGTGAGTGGAGAAAAGTGTTCTACTGTTTTTTCTGAGCTTGGGAATTTCTTTTCTTCCACACCAAGGGCAGACGACTTTCTGGACAGAACAGCTCCCAGACGTAATTGGAATAACATCTCTTCTGCAGTTTCAGCTCCATACTGTCTCTGTTAGACAAAAGGACATTAAGCTAGCAAGCAAGCACAGATTTGTTTGCTAGGGGACAATGCAGAAAATCTTGCTCCCGTATAAAACTGGAAGGGCTTTTGTACACACATCAAACCAGCAAACTCCAAAGTTACTTTTTATCGGTGACTGCATTTCAACTGTGCACCCGTGTAATGCTGCACTCAAAACTGAATGGAGGCAAGAGAGGCAGAAAGTTCGTTTGGCTTGGACTAGCATTAAGAACCCCAGCAAAGCCTCCACATGTAGGTATCAAGCTGAGATTGAGATTAGTATTTCCGATTTCCATGATTAAAATTTTATTTTTGATCTCAATCCTGACCGGAGATGAAAGTCAAAGAGATGTTACTTCCTATCTCAGAAAACAAGACAAGATCAAAGATTACCACAGTCCAGCTTTGCAGGTCAACCAAGTCTGTGCACTAACGATTTTGAAGCTATACCGAACACATTAAAGGGGAAGAATAAAAATAGTATAATGTAGTGTGCTGGTAATAGTTCAGAAATAAAATTAATGGCAGCAGGAAACCCTTTGTGATAGCACTACTCACCAAATAACACTCCCACTTTCCTTGGGAAAAGCAACCGGGACAAATACATTACCTACTCAACAATATACCTAGGTGAGGAGTGCAAAAATCTCTGATCACAAAGAGCTATATTTGCCTACAAAGTGAAATAATAAACAACACAAGCTTACCCCTGCAATGGCTTGTTTCACTGGTCTTCCCTGTTCATGAGAGTTTTCTGCTGGTGTGCAGTACCTGCGAGGAGAGGTTTTTTGGAAAGAGAGAAAAGTGAGCTCTATATCTGTACCGTCCCACATAATTCTCAAGAATTCACCTTCTGAAATGCTTTTTCAAGGCTGATTCTGACTAGAGCCTCAATTGCACACATGAACATGTGACAACATCGTCTCAACTTCCAGCACCATTCTCTCATAGCAGCAAGACTGGGATAGAAAGAAGAGCTGGGAGCTTCACAAACTTTCTTCCATCTACATGTGCAAGACTCCTTTTGTTTCTCTTTATCAGTTTCATTATTTGGAAAACAGGGAAGCAACCAGCACTTCCTCTATCAAGTGCTTTGTGATCTACTGGCGATAAATACTGCACGCTAGGTGTTACACTGCAAGGTATAACACGAACATCTGCAACTATACTTGCATCCAAATATAGTTAGCTTACGGAAACTAAGACCAGAACACTGAATTAAAAATGGGACAGCTACAGGATGTTTACTTGCCTTCTATAGGCTAGTCAAGAGAGTGACTATCCCCATTTGGAGAGGATTATCATTAAAACCACGCAGACTCTGAAGAGCAAACAAATACACAGACATTACAGTTGTCCATATATATGTCCCTTCTTCAAAAACAAGAACTTGCATTGTCACCAAAGATCCCCCCTTTTCAGGAGGGTGACCTACAACAGACGCTCATGGTATCCTACACTCATTGTGCTTTAAAGGCTTTCAGTCCAGCATGGTAAGAGTAGATACCACAGGCCTTGTCAAATGACCTCAGTTAGTAGCTAAATCTGCAAAATAAAACCCAAGGAAAAGTGCCTTTTACTTGAACTCATCATACTCTATCAGCGATTTTATTTCCTTCTCTCCCCTCGAGCTTAGAGGAACCATCGACAATTTAAGCACAGGAACAGCGCCGCACGGCTAAATATAGCGCTAGTGTTTAAAGCGGGGAGAAGAATAGGGACAGAATGAGCTCAAAACCAGGACTGCCACAACTGAATCTCTCTCTGCTCCCATCTACGCTTTCTCCTCTCTCATTTAAGGGCAGGTCACTGCAGAAAGATGCGTGCATCAGACTGCCATACAAAAATCTCTTCCTGTAGCTGCACTTACCACAACCAAAAGCCCATTTCCCTCAACACCACAGAGCCATCTGAACTCACAGTCCTGCCTTGCAATACAAATGAGTCCACTGGTCTCTCAAACAGGCAGAGAACCCAACTGCATGCTTCCTTTTCGGTCACATACTCAAACCCAAGGCATCCTGGAAGTCACAAACTGTCTCAGTCCCACCAGGCTTTACAAGCTTTCTAATCCGTATGCTTAGGATCCTGGTTTCAAAGTGAAAGGAACTTAAATGTCAGCTTATTAATGGTTTGGCAGAAAGACACTCACAAGCAAACACAGATTCTGCAAATCCAAGGACGCCTTGGTACGGCCACCACTCTTCACCCTCCCTGGCTTTCTTCCCACAGCAAAGGGCCCAGAAAACACCACACCAGCACCACCCTGTTTGTCACACAGCACGACTCTAGCATGGGAGCTGTATTTGAGATGCAACTGGTTTGCGAGCTATTCCAGAGCCACAAGCTAGCTACTCCTTTTCCACAGCACTGAGATGATAAATACGATTTGTTTTCCTCTGGGCACTACTGGACATAGAAAGAGACACGCACACAGAGCCAAAAGAAACAAGAACCATAATTAAAAGCAACTCTACCTGGCCACATCACTTCTCCGAGACCATTGTGGGCTGTGAACATCCGCACATTTGATATCTGCACAGAAAAGCAGTAATATGAAAACAAGAAGTCAACTTTCCATTACCATCAGATGTATGTAGCTCGGTTTCTGGGTGATAATACACAAAAACCCCCAACTTCTAATGACAACTGTATGGTTAGGAAGTTCAAACTCTTGCAAACAATTTGAACTTTGAATATCATGTGCAAGTGTACGAGAGCTGAAGCAGGGCATTTACTACGTTTTAAATCCTAGATTGCACACTTGGCAAAACAAGTGATTTTTGCAAAACCAGATGCTCCTCCAGGCTCAGAAGAACAGCTTGTCATTCTCCATGACAAAACAAGCTTTCCCCAAATTCTAGCACCTGCTCAGAAATAATTTCAAAACCCATATGATTACATAATAAAGTCACATAGAAATATTGATGAAAAATTATTTAAGTAATAAACAGTGAAAAAAAAAAAGACTGGGACAATATTAAAAGTATACACGTGAACACATGGTATTGGAACACACTGCTGAGTAACACATAACCACAACTCTGAGTTAAGTAAGGGGTATCTAAGGGCGCACAGTAATGTATCACCCACTCCGAGTACAAACACCCGGGTACTATGATGTTCTCCTGTGTAGCAGAGTTATGTCTGCAGCTACAAACATCACTGGTACAGTAATGTCTCAAGTACAGTTTTAAACGAATTTTTTCACTTCAACAAAAATCTGGTAAATCCAGTTTAGCCAGTAACTAGCTACGGTTTAGCTAGTTATTTCCCCCCCACCCCCCTTTCTTTCCAGAGACAGCTCATTTCATTCTAAGAGCTAACATAAGCTATACTAGCATAAACACGCTGGCTGATTTAAGATTTCCTTATAAATAGACACAGATTAATGATACACTAGCACTGACAAATGCTTTTAGCATAACTTATACCTTTGAGACTTAAGGAAATGCCCCATTTTGATTTGAAGTCTACCTGCAAAGTGGAACAAATATGAATCATGGGGATACTCACCGGTCCTTAGTGTCACACATGGATAGACATCTCCGTATTTTTGTTCTTCCAAGTGACTCTCAGTCGTTGCTGGTTCCTTGGAGAAGGCTTGAACACTTCGGTGCAGCAAAAAACACCAGAGAAGAATCACAATTTTTATACGTATGGTACTGGTTATCAATATGTTACGCATACCAATTCACTAGAAAGGACACAGCTAATTAGTACACAACTGTGTACATCAGAGTTGGAAGCCATAGCTAAAGTAACAGAAATATGTAAAGTAAAAATAGGCTGTTTAATCCCTTAATAGAAACATCCTCTCTCCTGCACTGATTTCATGACAAAATGCAAAGGGCATTTCCACGAGGAGGCAGTTTACATTCAGAAGCCTGGGTACTTCTTCAACTCGGGCATACTGAAGATACAGGAGTCAAATTTTCTGTTTCCAGAATTTCACAAGAGTCTAATCAATCATGAAATTTGATTCCTTTACCTTTTCACCAGCAAGTCAGTGGCCTCTTTAGTTTTTTCTTTTAAAAGTATTCTTTGCACATGCTACAAATATCCAGATTAACCTGAGGAGACCACTTTATTTTAGGGGACAAGACAGCATTCATTACAACCATCCTTGACCAACTCTTTTTAATCTATTTATTAAAGATTATGCTGACACTGAGAATGCAGTGTCCACAACATACATACTTCTGGGACATTTTACTTCAGATCTGCTCTACTCTGACCTCAGGGACTACATGCTCATTAGCAGTTGGAGTGCATTAGATGCCTTCCACAGAACACTCTCTGGTTTAGCTTCATCTGAAAGGAATCCATTTCACATGTTCCAGGTCTGCTCTGAGACATGAGCCAAACCACAATAATCAATGACTAGGAGATTAGATGCTGCAAGCAGAGTCCTGACTCACCCTAAAATGCTACTGGCAGTGCACCTAAAATTACATGAGATACTATTTTTCCATATCATTTTCATGCACCAGAACGTTTAAACACGACATGTTGTTCTGAAGTCGTGTGTTTACATGTTTTCTAGTTGTGAACCACCGAGCGGAGACTGGGATTTTTCTAAGCCTTGGTAACAACCCATGTTTCCCAGCATTTAAAGGGCACTGCACGAAAGCATGCCATTTTCTACCGTCTTACTGTGTAGAAAGGCACGCTGGAACTTCAGCACTATCTTGGCATCACTATTTTACAAGAATTAGGCCCCTTCTGTACAGCTTTGAAGTGTAATTATTCCACTAAGGTAACAGCTATTTTTGTGTATTTTAGTTGTGTCGTTAACTTCGTGCAACCTCTTAACACAGTTATATCAAACATACTCATCACTGGAATTACACACAAGTTCCCCTTTGCAGGTTGCTTTAGGAACTGGAATTCTACACACAAGTGAGATTTTGTCAACTTAGTGTACTGCAAAGAGAAAATTTCCTGTAATTTGTGCGAGAAGGACTGGGGGAGGTGGAAAGGAACAGAAAAAAAATCTGGCATTCCCTGTGTTTACCTTAAGTTTCACATTCTCAGATAAAACAGGATTCCTGACCAAGGGAAAACTCATCAATTGCAAACAAGAGGAAGATAAAGTGTGGTTGGTTTTTTTTTTTTGAACAGTGCTACAGAATGACCAGTGTTGTGGATTTTTTACACTAGAAGTTATACTGCCAGCACTAGAACTAGATACCACCTCTCTTAACACAGAGACAAGAAAGGAGTATCAGAAGGAAAACCACATCCATATCAACAAAGGAATCTTCACCTTTAGAATATACATTCAGAGAACATTCATACTTCATTGCAAGGAGCTGAAGGGGGATGTTGGTCTTTTAAAAACTAGTTTGCCCCAACATCTGCCCTGGGACACTGTCCAGAACCCTTAGAGCAGGAAAGAGTAATTCCCCTCCATTTCCGTGTACAACAGCAGTAAGTTAGTACCAAAAACGTAATGGTTATTTTTCCTATAATTACTTGTGGTAGCTTGTCGGCTGTGGACTACGGCAGCTTTTAGGATATTTTTCCTTTACTAGTTCCAAGAGCTGTTTGTATTTCTCCTTTTCTCTGCGCTGAACATCCTAGCAGAAAGGGGGGACAAAACAAACAGATTAGAACCACTGCATATGAAGCAAATGTTTGTAATCTGGATATAATGCAGATGGCACGGGCTGTTCCCAAAATACTGGCGCATTATTCAAGTTTACTTTAGCAGGAATTCCCACACCTTCATTTTGTGTTAGCCCTGCTCTAGGGATTTGTGTCCAACTATAAACCTCAAAGTTTCTTCTGCAACTGTTTCCTCAAATGGAGGCCTCTTCTCTTCAGCTGTGGTCTGCACCTCTTGCTTAATAATTCAGGTTAATATGCATTCCTGTCAATATACATAATGATTGGGTGCTATGAGTCCCCAGGGTATTTTAATCGTACTCCACAGCCTGCCATGGCCTGCTTCTCTAGTACTTCGGTGTTATGTTCTTCTCCCAGGTAAGCTAGGTTTATCAGGAATTTTCCAACAGTTGCTTCAGATATTGGAAGGAAAGGACAGGGAAAGACCTCTCAAATAGTCCCGTAAGGAAGGATTATCAGCAACTGAGTGGTTTTTTGCCTACGTTACCCTTTTAAAGTCGCTGCGTAAAGATCAGAGCTGAGCTATGTTAAGGACAAAACAGTGAAACGACTCTGCAACAAATACACACTTAGTGACAAGGCAGTACAGCTCCATTTACAAGTGAAACTGGCTGGAGGGTCCTCCCTCTGTACACCATTTCCATGAAAATGGTTTAAAATTCAATCTTTTGGCAACAAAGCACTGCTCTGTTCCAAGACTTGATGCACGTGAAGGCAAATAAAACACTACACGCTGATTTTTCAGAAGCATTCCTTCAACTACACCCACTGTGCTGTTACAAACTGCCACTTCAGCATTTACACAGAGTTTTATTATAACTGCTCAGTTGTTTCATTTCAAAAGACACCTTTCTCACCCAGCATACCTCTTCAGCAGCACAGAAAAACCTCCTCGTTTTGCCGACTCCTGAAGTCATGGATTCTGGCACAGTGCACTCTTTAAGGGGTGGCCTCAGTGTTAAGATGCCGTCTGGAGCAGGTTTGATGTGGTGGTTGTCATTTCTGCT
>NW_009597819.1:0-8474 GCF_000690535.1 Cariama cristata | reverse complement strand
AAAAACATCAACGGCAAAAGAAATAGCATCAAGAGAACATTCAAATACGCACTTCCTGATTCAAGCTCCACCACCAACTATTTTGTAAAGCATGTACACTGATGACGCCAGAGAAAGACACGAGAAGTTTATGACTTTCAGATGAAGACCTGCTGTCTTCAACGAGCTAATGGGAAAGTACAGAGAAGATGAAGTGAAAATCAGAACAACTGCCTTCAATAAGATGATCTACAGAGGTCTCTGCCAAACCCCTGCTCAAGTAGGGTCACCCACAGCAGGCTGCCCAGGACCATATCCAGTCAGCTTTTCAAACCCCTCCACGGACAGAGGCTCCACAACCTCTCTAAGTAACCTGTGGCAGTATCTAACCACCCTCAAAGTGTTTCCTGATGTTCAAATGGAATTTTCTGGTTTTCAATTTGCGCCCATTGCCTCTTGTCCTGCCAGTGGGCACTACTGACAAACATCTGGGTCCCTCCTCTTCATTCCCTCCCTTCAGATGTTTATACACATTGATGAGATCCCTCTGAGCCTCCTCTTCTCCAGGCTGAACAGTCCTAGCTCTCTCAGGCTCTCCTCCTATGAAAGATGCTTCACTCCCTTAATCATCTTTGTGGCTTTTTGCTGGCCTCACTCCACTAAGTCCACATTTTCCTTGTGCAGGGGAGCCCAGCACTGGACACAGTACTCCAAAGGTGGTCTGAATAGAAAGGAAGGATGACCTCCCTCCATCAGCTGGCAACACAATTCCTAACGCAGCCCAGGATGCTGGGCGGCCTCTGCCACGAGGATGTATCACTGGTTCATGGTCACCTTGTTGTCCATCAGGACCTCCTTCTCTGCAGAGCTGCTTTCCAGCTGGTCAGCCCCCAGCACACGCTGCTGCATGGAGCTGTTCCTCCCCACATGCGAGGCTTTACATTTTCGCTTCTTGAATTTCATCATCTCTCAGTTCTCCAGCCCATTCAGGTCTCTCTGGATGGCAGCACACCCATCAGGAGCATCAGCCACTCCTCCCAGTTTTGTATCACCTGTGAACTTGCTGAAGGTGCACTCTGTCCCATCCTCCAAGTCATTAATGAAGATGTTAAACAGTGTCGGCCTCAGTACTGATCCCTGGGGTAGCCCACTAGTCACTGGCTTCCAACTGGACTTTGTCACCACAGTACCTCCAAGCTGCGGTACGCACAAGCCTACCAATCCAATTTTGAGACTGGAAGGTAAACAGTAGCATCAACTCACGTCATGACCCATTCCCTCCTCCTTCCAGCTATTTCTGAATTTGAGGTAAGTGTACAAACAGTGCCTCAGCATCCTCTAAACAATAATTCTAAACAAACGCAATGTAAAGGCTAGTCCTTTTATCAAATCAGGAACTATTTGGAGAGTTTTTTTGAGAGAAGGTTGTTGGGTATTTTGTTTGGGTTTTTTTGGGGCGGGTTGCTTGTTTTTTTGTTTTAAATAACTTCTTTTTTCCTGTCAAATTAACTATTTAGGACCTTTTCACAAGCATTCCTGGTCTCAGCCTCTTCTCAAGTTCAACACTTCCTCCTACCACAGACCTTTAATCTTTATCTAATCGCCTGTGTCTATCAAATATCTGGATTTAAAGAAAAAGTTTAAAGTTGGTTGGAGGGGAAAAAAAAAAACAACAAACCACAACCCCAAACAGCTGGAGACCTCCCTTAGTATAGCAGCCTGGAGGACTTCCAGAATATCTTGGAAAAATATTGCTACATGGACACAAACGCAGAGGAAGTTCAAGAATGAAAGTGAAAGACAGCAAACCGTTCAGAGAAGAAGAAATTGGAAGGACTTTTACCTCAGACATGGAACTGTCTTAGGAGAGAGGGACAGTGTTTCCTTATTCAAGCAAGTATTGGTTCCACAAGGCATTTTATCTACAAGAGAAGAGCATGAGCCATCAGTAACTATAAAAGGAAACTGAAGACTTTTATGAGTTTACAGTAAAGAGCTTCACCAAAGATAAACTATTTTCATTCTCTCTCTTACATCATATTATTATTTGTGTTATGTTACTTTAGGATATTTTCAGATTTTCACATTGGCAACTACAGAAAGCTGTGCACACAAGGTATTGTCAGCCTAAACCTGAAATAAAAAAAGGGTTTTGGTATCTACTCCCTAAAATTATCATTTAAAACAATTTACTTCCGGCAAGCTAACAGTGGACACATCAGAACTGAAGGACTGCATCCAAGGCAGCTCTTGTACTGAGACGACAAGATAAACGCCTGTCCCCAATTCAGAAGCAGTGCCAGGATGCAGGGAAGAAACAGAGCTCACGCTCAACTATTCTTAGGTGCTACCTCGATATTGTGCCTTCAATAATCTGTACATAAGCCTAGGGGTAGTGTTGCGCAGTACATAAGGTAGGGTGAAAAAGAAACGAGTTAATAACTTGATGTCAGTCTTACCAACTCGTAGCATTTCTACTTCTAGTGCAGAACCTGTTGGTCTTTTAGATGAAGGGTCAGAAGAAGTGGACTGAGTCTTAAATAAAAACAAAAGAAGTACCAACGTGAATATAACCTGAATGTGAATCCAAGGAAATATAACCTTCCTGAAATTTAGTCAGCTCTATGATGACTTGGGGACCATGATTTGCTGCCTTAGATTGCAGCAGAGTGCAAATCTTCGCAGGAGCTCTGGCAAGCACACTTTAATTTTTTAAAACAGGCTTTCATATGCGCAGCGATTAAAACAATACAAGCTTATCACTGAGTTCTCCTCGTCAGCTCCTAAACATTCCAAAGTGTGATAGTCTAGTCCTTGAAAAATACATTTTGTACAAATAAGAGTTAATGACTCTCTCAGGAACAAATAGTAGAGCACGACAGTTTCTTATTCCGGTTATCCCATGGGGCAATAAGACAAGTAACACTACACCTTTGAACCAAACTAGGGAGTCAAGCAGTTCATGACTCATTTTTACAGAGCCAAAGTCCTACAGGAATCCTCTCCTGGATAAGAAACCTAGCAGAAAGAGGTTGATCCAGAGGAAGTACACAGTTTTTCTGGTACTGTAGTGTATTTTGACTCCTTAACTACAAACTTGAGAGTAACAGTTTACAAACATACTTTACAATTGTTCAAGTTTATGGTTGTAGTATCTGGAAGACAACAAATGTTTAGCTCCTTCCTCAGCCAAAAGTGCTAGAGGAGAGTACGCAAACTTGACTAGGGCAAATCCAGCAAACAAGAGCTGCCTGCTTTAAATGGAAAAGAATCACCTACTGCTGTAGAAGCTCAGAGCAAGCCCAACTTTGAGAGTCGCTTCCTCTTTCATCTCGCACAGATTTTACCTATTTTCAAAACCCTTGCTAACCTCTTCTGCAGCCTCTGTAATTGGAGCGGCATGGCTGACTGAAGCCTTCTGGCATTCACTTGTTGCCTTGGCTGGCAACTTCACCACAGGAGAAACTTCTTCAACTTTCTCTTTATGCTCAGAGATGGTGTAGTCTAAACAACCAAAGACAAGGCATATAAGAACATGATTTAAAAGGGGATTAGGATTTCTATTTGCATTAAAGCCCACCTCCTTAATCCCACCTAAACCAGTGTAATTCATTTCAAGTTACACATCCTTCTACCACCAGCAGTTGATAGCGATTTTTGTATTAGTCGGTTCACCGAGTCGGAGCTCAAAGACTAACCAGCAAAGATTGGCAAAAACACCCTGCTTTTGGGAACATTCCCTGTTTCTGGAGAAGCCGCACAGGGTGCAATTTATCCTTCTCATCCCCTCCATACCTGCATATTGTAGTTTATTACATGTCACTCTTGTCTAGTTGAGAGTAGCTGTTCGCTGAGGTCTAGAAACCAAAGCTACCCAAGCCTGCTCTTTTCAATCTTAAAGAAGCAGAGACATGCAACTCCTCAGACAGTATTTCCAAACATCGATGAGTCTGGGCTGTCTAATAAGGGGCTGTGTTAGAGAGTAAATCATATTGGACAACAGCATTTGTTTGAAGATGAGACTGACATTCTAGCAGACAAGGGCATAGATGGTACCATGTTCCTAGAAGCAGATTTGGCCTACTTACTAAGAATTGTTCCTACCAAGAGTTGGTCATGCTGCCAAAAGGAAAAGGGATAGGGGAGCAAGATATCAATTTGACATATTTTTCAATTGTTTTATGCTCTTAAGCCTGAAAAGCACACTAAGAGTTCAGCAGCCCCTACCACTAAACAAGGGGCAGCATTGTCTGCCAAGCAGTAAGTAGGAAGCTCCACATCTCCCTGTTGAACTTGTGCTAGGAAATGTCATACAGCCTAAAGAGCATCATTTGTCCCTCTCTATCAGTAAAGATGGAAAAGGGAAATGTCCATCTCAAATCAGGAGCGATGCAGCTGGCATCCAGAGGCACCGACACAGCCGCAGGCAGCTGCATAATTTTACTCTCAAACACTTTGTGGAGGAGGTATCAGAGAAAGCCTCACTGAAGAGAGCACTTCCCCACCTCGCTGTCCTCTCCTATGCTGAGCCTCTGCTGCATCTCCATCCTTCTTTACTCAATCTTCCTCTTATCTTTTTTCAAAATGCACATGCTAAAATTTTCAGATTCAGACTAAACTGACTCTTCTGTTTTCAATTCAGCTTTCCACCCCCTCCCACCCCAAACCCACTAGCTCACAGAAATACCATTTTTCTCTGCCTGCCATCAGTTTAAAGTTACTTTGCCTCACATCCCAAATTCTAAGTGATTTCTCATAAGATATACGGCTAATTTGAACTGACAGAGGTACACTGTGAATACAGGTAGGAGGGAGCACACAGCTTTGAATGAAAAGACACTTTCTGCTGACATGCAGGGGCTCATCCATCAGAGAGACCTGGGATATCTCCTGCTGGCAGTAGAAGTACTGTGCCCTGCCACAGTTAACACTGAGTAGGTCATATATAGGGCGAGGACCTGCGATACACCCTCAGGCCACTGGCGACACAGACGGCCACAAGGAAAGAACGGTTTGAAAAACCACAGTTTCAGTAACAATGCTGAAGTGCAAAAGCCGGAGTTTTCTAAGGTACATGAAACCTAAGAAAAATCAGGCATATTACAATGTAATTGTAATGTGCAATACCTGATTTTGGCTTTTTTGGTGGAATCTCCTCACGAACTTCCACAGGTGGCCAAACGCTGCGGAAAGAACACACAGAACAGTGTTTTGCAACCACAGGTAAGCTTTTAACAGGCTGACCTACCTTCACAGGGCTCAAACTTCCAAAGTTAGTTTTCATATCCCAAAAGTCTCCCCCTCCAAGCACCACTGGGATCATCTCCGACACACACATCCATCTCAACATCTCCCACCTCTCCCAGTCAACAGACTGCTCACAGAGCACTAATTATCCCACTAAAGAATATTAGGCCTCTTTTTCTCGTTCTGTTAACGCCTCCTAATGTTTTACATTTATCCTATCAACAATATGTAAAGTTTTCCTCTTTCCTCAAGGGAAGAAGCATACCAGAGATTACCAAGCCATCTAAGTTTACAAGTCACGACGCTGAGTTGCAAAGAAAAGTCTAAGTAGGACAGGAAATAAAAGGTGGGAAAGCAACTCATGCATACACCCACCTAATTAACTCACTGCTAAATCAGTGCTCGTGAACGAGTTCTTGAAATAATTCTTAGCTGTACCCTTTCTTACGAAGGATAAGGCCAAGTGTTATACCAATTGATACAATGATAAAGTCCAGAAAAGTTTGGGAACAGAGCACGAAGGTTGTTCCTAATTTTTTTTTTTTTCTATTTGCCTCCAAAAATGCCATGACAGACGGCAAGGATTCTTTGAAGAATTCTTTGGTCCTTCTTACACAAAATAATTTCTTTTAAATTGTTATGCCCCAGAACCCTGCTGGTATCATCTCTTCTAGATTATCTTCCATCTGTATCAGGAACACAAAAAGTAGCTGATATCCTTACCTGCACCTTTCATACAACAGAAAGAATATTTGCTATTACTATGCAATTCAAGTCAGGCAGAAAATATTGCTGGGTAGCTGTTAAATGCAAATCTATTCCTATAAAAATGCATTCTTACTCAGTATATTTGATATTTCAGAAGGTAAAACTGAAGAAGGCAGAATATTTGTATCCTCCTGCTCAGTTTTTAGCAAGAGCTACCTCATTCTGAGCTGCTCTTCAGTGAAAACTTTCCAGCATCAGTCTTCCGCAGGGATAAAGCACAATTCAACCTCCTCCAGGCTACGTTCGGAGATAAGCAGAGTTTACATACCTGACCGTGGTTACAATAACTGTTTTGGAACAGAACTGCCTCTTTCTCCAGCTTTAGCAGAGCACCCAACACCTGTGAGAGTGTTGTTTTGTCCTTTTTTACTTTACCAACCACTTAGAGGTTTAGAATTAGTCTGATCACAAGAAAAGATGAATTCTCTCTTGGTAATTCAGACACAAATTGGGAAATCTTTGATGTTCTGAAGTAGGCATGGCCAGGGAACACAGATGGGCAAAAGGCAAGGAAAAAAGAGTCTATGCTCAGCTACCTCTGTCTCCGACAGGAATACACAACCCTGTGAGAAGGTTAAACTGTGTCGCTGCAACTGGGGTTTTGCCAAGGGTCTGGGAGAAACAGGGAAGCGCACAGGGTGTAAGTAATATTTGAAACATGCTGAAAAAATGGGCCAGAAAACAAAAGCAATTTGAGATTGCTCTCCATGTAAAGATGCGTTCATGTCCTTCTCCACACTCTAGAGAAGACAGCACCTATTTACGCCCAGCATTTTACTTGCCTCCTTAGCAACTACAGGAAAAAAAAAAAAAAACATATTAGGAAAACTCAATAACTCCGCATACCCCTATACACGCTCAGGCTCTGCTCTTCTCAAAACTTCCTCATCCGCCAGCGTTGAGGACAGTTCATTAAGATTTGTAATTTAAATTTGTAAAAAATTCAAGTTCTCGCAGGTTAACCCCCCAAAAATCACACACTGCGCTTCAGTGGTACAGTACAAGAGTACCTAATGCTTACCTACTTTCCCTACCAGCTTCACCACCCATGCCCATAATTTTTCATCTTTCTATCACGGGAAAACCTCAAGTGGCGGAAATAACAACCACCCTGTGGTCTAGATTTCCTCGAAAAGACTCACACAGAGGAGCTGGAAACATCTTTGCCGTTTTGCCGCATATCTCAGAGAGCACTGCTGGAAAACTTATTTTAAGCAGTTTTTTAGCTTCTGAAGCCACCTAACACAGTGTCACCTGAATTTCATCCTAACTGCTTCACCCGTCATTCCCAGTGATCTCTTAGCAAAACTGGGTCTCCTGGTCAGACCACGACACGACAGCCTGCAGCACCTACAAAGGCACATTCTTCAGTGTGGGACTGTGCTCTGCACAGCGGCCGTGAACAACTGGTTCTTCCCAGAAAACATTCACTTTTCCCATTCACTCTGGAACACAAGACACTAAGCAGAGCCCCCTGGAACAATAGTTTCTCCCAGAGAGAGCAACCATACTCCCCAAAACATGACATGTAATCCGTATGTTCCCTCTCTTCAGAGGGATAGAAGTGACAGGCACGGAGACAGCTTAGCCATCTGTTACTGGGAGCTCTGGGGCACCAGCAATGGTTAACGCCTGGGAAGACACTCCCCTTTCTTCCACTCCACATACATACCATATCCCCATGCCATGACTTTCCTCCATCCAATATGTCCCTATATGTATATATACTGTTCTCTGCTCCTTCAACACAAGTACTCCAAGCCTCCACCCCTTTCCTTCTTTTCAAACCCCCACTGGGCAGATGGAAAGTTTGCCAACGGACATATCAGGAACATCTGGAACCCACAATCACCTCAGCATCACACGTGAACAACTGTGATGATGGGCACAGGGTGAGCCCCCAGCAGCGTGAGCCAACCACACAGGCCAACAGCCGGGCCAGAAGGAGGAGCGCAGCCTGCTCTGCTTCACCCACTCCCCGGGCAGGCTGGGAAAGGGCAGATGGAAAGTTTGCCAACGGACATATCAGGAACATCTGGAACCCACAATCACCTCAGCATCACACGTGAACAACTGTGATGATGGGCACAGGGTGAGCCCCCAGCAGCGTGAGCCAACCACACAGGCCAACAGCCGGGCCAGAAGGAGGAGCGCAGCCTGCTCTGCTTCACCCACTCCCCGGGCAGGCTGGGAAAGGGCGGTGGATGGCACAGATCTCTCGGGAGCCCACCACGAGCCTTTACCGGCCTTGTGGGCGGGCAGAGGGGCCTAGCCCAGCCCGGGGGCGGGCAGCCGAAATGAGGGGCACCCCAGGGCTGGATACCACGCTGCACCCGAGCTCACGATGCCAACAGAGCGACTAACGCCGCTCCCGCCCTCGGCTCAAAAACCTCAGGTCGCGGAGAGGCGACCGAGGCGCCGGCCTCCGGGCGGGCTCCCGCTTCCGGCAAGCAGGCCCTGGGGGTCCCACAGGCCCCACC
>NW_009597818.1:0-18235 GCF_000690535.1 Cariama cristata | reverse complement strand
GGCAGTCAAAACACTCTAACATATAAAGCTACTCCACCGCCTCTCTTTCCTTGCCAAATGAAAATGTTATTTTTCATTACTTTCTGCATCAATGCATTTATTTTTTAAGCCAGTAAATCATGATACAAACTTTCATACCATGATCCAAATTTTGAAGTAGACTTGAAAGACAGTAAATGAATGGTTTGCGGTTAAAACACAGGCTCTGTAACCTATCAGGAATGATGAAGACTTATGCCTCTTAGTTGTGTACTTCCACAAAAGGATTGGGGGTTTGGCTACCTTGATGCAGTGGGAGATGCTTCTCTTCTCTTTGCACCTGTAAACACTCACCTCACATAGCAAGCTAATTAGATGTATTACCCAGAGTTTCAGAAAATCTTGATTAGCTTTGGGAACATTGAGAAATGCCTCCTCATACCACCCACTCTGGTTCTGCTCGCTGCTGCAGGTTTCTCTTCACATACTCACAGTTTAGTTTTTCAGAGCTGTGTCTGCTCACTGTTCAAGAGGAGATAATAGCTGTGTCCCCATTTTCAATTGATTCACCAAAGAATGAAAAACACAGAGATTACTGGGATACTCTAAAGACAGCAAGTATTTACCAATACCATGGGACATGCTGGATGTTTAGAGTCAGGGCTACTTTGGGTACCAGAGCTGCAAAATAGAATTTGGGTGAGAAAGCACAGGTTGGAAGAGGCTTCAGCATGCCTTGGAAATGTCTCCAGTGTTAGCTGCAGTGCCTCTGCTAGGAGTCCTTTTGATGAAGAGCAGCACATACAGCCTCCTTTCATGTAATAACCTAACAGATGGCAAATCAAAGACCTGTACTGAAGGGACAGATGGAGTTCTGGAGAGAAAAGGAGTGTCCCACAGCACAAGAGATGTGGGAATGAACTGGGAGAAACCAGGCAAGCAGGCAAGTGTCCTTACTGTTAATGGAAGTCCGGATTTCAAAGCGCAGTGTAATAGCCAATTTGGTATAATCAACTGACTTTATGTGCTGGGAGATGTGATGTTTTGCAGGCACGAATGGGAAGCTGTTTTGGTAGATCTGGTTGGTTACCGAGAACCCTTCAAGTCTCTTTGTAAGAACTGTGCTCTGGATTGTGTTTCCAAACTTTGTTTTTACCTCTTTGACTGTCTTTATGTTACCATAGATGTCTGAGTGGGGGGAAGGATAGGGAGGGGTGTAAAAATTTGCTCGAGTTTTACGTACTTTTGATCAAGCAGAACATAACTTGGCAAGTGATTCTTCTGCAGAATTGCAGATAAATACCAGATGGGTACTTACTTTTTTGGCTCACATTTTTTGTTTTGAAATGTGTTGAAACATTTTTCTGAGAAGGACATGGTACCATCCAGAATTTCTGTCAGCTTTGCCTCATTGATTTGACTGGACACGTGCCTAGTTTAACATACCTTGGTTAGCTGTAGACTTACCCAGCAAAATTTGTGGATTTAACACCTCTTCCTTGTTTTTCATTGAGAAACTAAATAAGGAAGAAAATTGTTAATGATCCAAGAAGGGCAATGAAAGTTAAGTAAATTCTCTGTTACATAAACTGGAGGATGGAGTGCTACTTCCTGCTCTTGATCCTATCACTTTTCTGAAGGATAATAAATACGTAAATATGGAAAATTGATAGATGAGACTACAGGATGCAAATACCTTGGTTAACTTGGAAAATTCTGAGCTTCCTTCTACTTCATTACTACCAGAGATTGTCTGAACCATTCCTATTGTGGCTTGTTACAGAAAGTTTGATCAGGTATGTAGTATTCTTCCTATATATTTTCACGGATACTCAATTTATGCCTCCGTCTGACTATCCAAATCCTAAATTAACACATACAAAAACGGTGGGTAAGGGCATCCAAGTTAAGCAATTATGTTTCTGAGGTACACTGTATTCCAGGCAAACTTAATGGTCTGGAAGGGATGAGTTCAGAGGTAATGAAACTCACATGAGAATAAACAACTGAAATGCAAACTCCTTATCAGTGAGCCTTTCTGAAAGTTGTAGTAACCGGTGCTTCTCTTGAGTATCACTGTTGACCTTCCCAACACTGGACACGGTAAGAGAATTCTGTGGCTAGGCTCATTGACATTTCCTCAAGAAGTGGGTAAATTAAATGCACGGCCAAGAATACTCAGCTATTTTTTGCTGTGTATTTTACAGTCTACCCTGATGCCTCATCCGGTTTTTGCTTGTTTGCAGATCTATTGACCTTCTTCACCTGCTTGTAAATCACTTGCATTATTTTCTAGGTGTGGAGGAGAGAAAAGGGGAGAGATTTTGGAGAAAAGTGGGAAAGCAGGTGTAGGAGTAAGAAACGTTCCATGTTGCTTCTGAATCCTTTTCTGCTCCTTTAAGCTTTCTTGGTATGTTTTGGTCTATAGCACTGTTTTTTTTTTTTTTTATTTCCATGCTAAAGGAGTTTGGTAATTTGAAAAAAAAGAAAATTATGACTTTGAGAAAGACCCAGTGATAAGGACTTTGCATTACAATCATTCATTCTTATGTGAATTTCATTATAGTAAAAAAAAAATTCCTCCTTCACTGTGGCCTTTCTAGAAACACTTTAGAAACTGGCTGAAAGTAACAGACTGCTCCTTTTGATGACCTATTGCTCCTTTAAATAAAGAAGTCTTAATTAAAGTAGCGTACAGTCACTGTGCCCCATGTCTCTCCCTTCTCAGGCTAGTCTCAACACCTTTGTCAATAGGACTTATGATAAAAAAGCACACTGAATGAATTATTTTGCTCACTACAGCAACAACAGATTTCTCTGTGGACAAGATCCTTCTCCCAGAGAACTTGCAACAGAATAGTCAAGCAACAGACAACTGCTATACAGGTGGGCAGAAGACGTGCAGAAAAGATAGACAACTCCAAGCTTCAAGGAGCAAATTAAAACATTTGTGGTAACTTCTGATATATGGAACCTGAAATGTAAGCATATCTGTGGCTCAGCTCATCAGTGGTTTTGGTAGAAACTTGCCTGCAAGGTTTTAGGATGTGTTTGCATGCAGCTTTGCCACTTGTGACTTACAGGGCTGGGAGTTGGGTTCTCCAGCAAGAATCAGCTTTAGACAGAACATGTTTGTCTCTCTCCCATTTTCTCCATCTTTCAGATTTTAGGCTTTCAAGCTTAGAACAGGACACCGGATATAAATTCACTTCAACTTTCAAAGATCCCGCGTTCCTGAGCTGGAGTCCTGGGAGCAGTAGTTCCTCCAGGGCTTTGCTCCCGGCTTCTACACGGGAAGCCAGTATCAGATGTTTGCTGTAATTTCCTTAAATACAGATACTGATATTGCAAACAGTTTAACAGAGGTACCTATTATCCACTAATGTATAACTCTTGGTAGTGTTAGACTCGAATAACAGTCAGTTCCTTATGTCTTGTGCATCTTTCGTTTAGGAAATTACATCTTTCGTCTTTCTTTCACTGAATGTCTGTATTACAGATGTAGTGTAAAACTGTTCTTTTCAAATCACTAGTTATTAATAATTTGATATATCTCTAATGTGCCAGCACTATATTTCTTCTTTTGTCCAAAAATTTTGCAAAAAAAGTAGTTTTGCACCCATTTGTAATGACATATTCTGACCTTCTTAATAGAAAATTATTAGTATTAAATTAGTGAGGTTAAAGCAAATGTCAGCATCACAGCAAGTGAAATTGGCTTTTTTTTTTTGCTTTTGTTTCTGCTACTTAATGCAAGAGAGAATTGCTGCCCTTATAAGACTGACAAATCCTATTGCAAAACTTGCTTAAATAAGAGGATGTATGGTGTTAAAATTATCTACCCTGTTCTCTTCTGGAAGTAGCAAGCTGGGAAATCAATAGGAAACAGCTAGTGTCAAAACCAGCTTAAGTTGTGTCTCTACCCTTACTCATTCAAATCACTTTTCCCAGATGTCAGTTTCTATAAATGAAGTTTTGTCTCATGTGCAAAGTATATGCTGAGCTAATTGCCTTCTAAAGAGGGGAAAATTATTCTTTATTTTATAATAGCTAAAATAAGCAATTGTGATCCCTGCCTAAACTGTGTTTAGTTAAAGGAACTAAAATGGATCTGTTTGACAGTGACAGATATTGCAGGAGGCAATTAAAAAAGCAGAGCTGGATAAAGCACGGATTGCAATACATGTGTGAAGAAGTGAAGTGTTCCTCCTGGGGTTTGCACAGAGTCCAGGGGAAGTCTGAGCTTTCTATCTGTCCAGAAAGCTCCACAGGGAGAAGCCAGCATTGATCTGGGAATGAAGATATGATCTGTATGCTTTGTAAGTAAATAAAATTAACAAAAGCAATCTCGGATCCCTATCAGACTAATTTAGTTGATGGAAATAACCTGGTGAAGACCCATCTATCTGTTAGCTCTTAAGAGCCAGAAGGAACAAGGTCTGTCTTCGTCTAGATGGCAAAAGCAAAAGGCAAAAAGCTTACCAATATAGAGCGAAACTATATTGTAAGGCAGAAATTGCTTTGAACAGAGTTAACATACCTAATTTCAAACATTCAGTTTGGGCATTTGGGTATTTAAACTTGGAGTAAATAAGCCCCGGTCCAAAAAACCTACCCCCGTGCACACACACTCTCTCATATTAAATTAATTTACTGTAATCAAGGTATTCCTCATCATACCTTGAATACCTATCTCACAGGATACAGCTCTGAGTTGACTTGGTGGTAGGTATGAAGTGAAGAAATTATTTGAGGACAAGGTGTACAACAATCAGCACGTAAAGTGAAAAAAAAAAATAAATCCAGAACAACTATTGTTAATAAAAACAGTAGCCACTGCTTTTATTGTGTTTGCTGAAGCAGAAACTGAAATGCAGGGTACCTTTCCATGTGAAAACACCTTAGCCATGAGAAAGCCCTGTTGCTGTGAATCAGGGTCTTTTTCTTTTTCTTTTTTTTAATTTAGTTTTGCTTCTCAAAGTTTAATAGCTTCAGCAGAGGGGAGTTGAGACACCTGTTAATCCAGTGCACCAGGAAATCAGGAGTGTATGTTTTGCCTTGCAAAATATCTTCAGTGTTTTATACAGTCACCCACTGCACAAAAAGACTCCTTTGTGACCAAGGTCTGATTTTGAAGGGAAGGAACAGAGCTGTGGCATTTGTTCCAGTATGGTAGATTCATATCTGGAGAACCCTGTAGGATGATGTAGTTAAGATAATGTGACAAAATGTCTCATCTATGTGGATCCCAACAAGGCATAGGAATATCAGTAGTGAAAAAAGTTTAGGAGCTTTGGTTTTGTACTATGTGCAGTACTACAGCAGTTGTGGAAAGTGAAACTGCATTGCTCACAGATTAATTGGTAGAAGTAGTAAAAGTTTCTTAAGTTGTCTTCAAGGAACCAAGTTCATTTTTGGAACTATGTTATCAAATACTACCTCTATAGAAGTGTTAAGAGAGACATGTTAAGCAGCAGGCAGGATTAGTACTCATTTCTGCATGGACTTTATCCATTTATAGCTAGCTTGCTTTAAATAACATATCCTGCTCTAGTGTATTCTGCTGGCACTTTCACTATAAATTGCAAGTAGAGGAGGAATAATGTAGCTTATGGTATCTTTAATAAACTTTAATGGCTAACAAAAGATAATGTCGTAAAACAATCTCATCGCTTTCCAACTGAAACTGATTTTCCCATCCGTGATCTCTAAATAGTATTTGGAATCCATAAAAATGATATAATGTTTAATCAGGTTCCAGTACAGAAATCTCTTGACTCTCCCTTGAGACTTTTTTAAATTACAGCATGTGCTCTGTTAATCAAGCTCCTTGCTACTGAGAACAGAAATCACCGTCCTCTCAGTAATGGATTTCTGTGCCCATTTAATGCAGGAAGTGACAATGTACACTAATCTTACTATATTGGTAGGGAGCATGTGACTTGCTTAATGCTTTTACTGTCTAGTAGTCAAATTTTCCAAAAGAAATTGACTGTATTATTCAGGCTTGTGGAATTCCTGTGCGAGGAATTCAACTAAACCTGTAAATCAACTTGATGGATGTCAAAATCTCTAAACGATACTTCAAAACTACTCTCTCTTTAAGCCATGGTGAAACTTTTTTCTTTCATACCAAGCTCATTACATATAATTTAGGGCACCTTTCAAAGTACAGTAACAGTGAATGACATCTAAAACACTATGAAGCAATAGTTTGAAAGAGTTTCCCAATTTGGACACAATAGACTGTTCAGTTTTCCTTCTAATACTCCAGAAAATGCATTGAACAGGACAGACACCTTTCCTAGCTAGGTTAGGACTAACTGAGAATCACATGGACTCCAAAGCTGTCATTGGTTTATTACATCAGCTGAAACATCTTTACGACCTGCATCCTTATATCTTATTTCCTTTCCCCTTTCCTCAAAATCCTATGTCTGGCCACCATCCCATCAGATTTGTGTGCTAATTGTTTTATACATCCTTCTGGAGGAATGGTAATTAAGAATAATGGGGAAAATACTACTTTTAATCTTTAGATGGAACAACCAATAGAATTTAAACTGTAACAGGAGAAACAATTACTGAATAAAGGTTTTCTAATATTTCTCTTATTAGACCACATTATTAATAACAATGACTCATTCCTTTTGTAGGAAAATATAACAGTGGCAGGAAAGTGATGCTTTAAAATAAAGATGAAGCCCCTTTGCTATCTGACAGCAAAATAATTTGTTTCTCTTCAGTACAGGTGATTTTAAATTTATGAATTATATCTATACTCCACCTTTACCATATTAGTATTAACACCTAGCTATAAACACCACACACACAAATTCTTGGTAGATTTCATCCTATATGAATAGACCACCAAATTTCAAAAGCAAATCTTAAGTCATTCTGTGTGTTTTGAGCTGGGATAACAGTATGTGTTAGCCAGCAGGAGAGAAATCTTTAATAAGTTTTGGAATTAAAACTGAAGCATACAATATAAATTCAGCTTTCTATTCAAGAAAACATTAACATTTTATAGGTCTTTGGTCTTGTTCTCCATTTTCTCAATTTAGGCTCCAGGCAGTTCAGGATGTTCAATTTATACCAATTACATGTGATTGTCTTGTGTACTTTGTAATGCTTGGAACAATCAGGGAATGTAATCATCTCTGTTTCTGAAGAAATAATGGGTTTCATTTCAAATGTGTTCATTATACAGCACGTACTTCGAAAGCTAGATAAATCTGATGACTTTTTTTGTTTACATCCAATTTACATGCTAGGACATACCTTGCCTGTTAAGACTCTGGTGGTGGATTTTTGGCAAGGTGAAAATCAAAGGAAAATAAAGCTCTGACAGATTCTTCTTTTTTAAACTAGCAGAGATATAACCCAGTCAATAAAATACTCCATTTGTCTGGGAGTTAATTGTGTTCATCTAGCAAAAATCAAACATTAACAATTCTATAAGAATGGGCTACACACCAGGTTAATGCCGCTTCAATGCCTTTTCCTTGATTCAGTATGTTCCTGTATTAACCAACAAAGAGGCCAGTATTATTTAGATAAGATCTGCCTTTATTGTTAATCTTCGTATTATAAATTAAGGATTTGTATTTCACTTCTTTAACACCAATTCTACTCTTGACTGGCATTTCCTGAAATTCACTTTTTCTGCTCTATGACAGGAAAAAGCAGGAGGGTTTTGAGCTGAATTAGGGAGATCAGACTGCTGTTGCTGGTATCTATGCTAGTCTTGTTCCCACATGTGGTCTCAGAGCTACCCCAGCTCAATCATATTCACAGAATCACAGAATCTATTTGGTTGGAAGAGACCTCTGGGATCATCAAGTCCAACCTTTGCTCTAACACCCCCATGTCAACTAGACCATGGCACTAAATGCCATGTATTCCTCAAACTATTTCCCCTTCTTCATACTCCCTGCCCATGCACACACTTCCCCCCACTTACTTTGTAAAAAAATAAGACAAAAAAACACCTTGTCGTGGTTTAACTCCAGCCAGCAACCAAGCACGACACAGCTGCTCGCTCACTCCCCCCACAATCGGATGGGGGAGAGAATCGAAAGGGTAAAAATGGGAAAACTCATGTGTTGAGATAAGGACAGTTTAATAGGTAAAGCGAAAGCTGTGCACATATGCAAAGCAAAACAAGGAATTCATTCACCACTTCCCATCAGCAGGCAGGTGTTCAGCCATCTCCAGGACAGCAGGGCTTCATCATGCATAACCGTTACTTGGGAAGACAACGAATGTCCCTCTGCCTCCTTTTTCTTCCCCCAGATTTATATGCTGAGCATGATGTCATATGGTATTGAATACCCCTTTGGTCAGTTGAGGTCAGCTGTCCCAGCTGTGCCCCCTCCCAACTTCTTGTGCACCCCCAGCCTACTCGCTGGTGGAGTGGTGTAAGAAGCAGAAAAGACCTTGTCTCTGTGTAAGCACTGCTCAGCAGTAATGAAAACAGCCCTGTATTATCAACACTGTTTTCAGCACAAATCCAGAACATAGCCCCATTCTAGCCACTATGAAGAAAATTAACTCTATCCCAGCCAAAACCAGCACATTCTCCACCCCTTATTCCATACCATTTATATCATGCTCAGGTCCCACACTATCCAATGCATGTTCGTTAAGCACCACCCCACTTCCTATCCTTTGATATAATATGCAGATATCATTCCTTTAGACTATGGACCACCCTTGTAAAATGTCCAGAAATGTCCACAAAATGTCCATTGAGTTCATTTAGTCCATGGCTTTGGACTCCATCTCTTATGGTGGTCACTGAGGACAGGAGAGGTGGTGTGTGGCATGGAGTTATTAGGTGCCAAAGCCAACTCAGGTTGGGTCACTGCTGCACTTGCACTGATGCTTGTGAGACTTGTCCTCCACTGCTTCGGGTGGTTCCTGCTATAGTAGTCCCTATAACATGCAACTCAAATCATGGGTTACAACAGTTTAAAGGTATATCCATTACAATCTCCACTCCTGGTCCCTTTGGGCCAGGTAATAGGGTTTAACATTGCTGTGAACTCCTCCCTTTGCCCCTGCTCCAGCTTGGATTTATCTACAGACTGCAGTCCTTTAGCGTTGTACCTGCTCCAAGTGAAGCCTTATCTAATGCGCCACAGTCTCTTCAGGGGTGTACCTGCTGCAGCATAGATTTATTCACAACCACAGTTGCTTCGATGTACACCTGTTCCAGCATGGCCTCCTCCAATGCCTTCAGAAATATACCTGCTCCAGCATGGCTTTACCCACAGCCACACTCCCTTCACAAGTAAACCTGCTTCAACGTGGCTTTACTCATGGCTGCAGTCCCTCCAGGGGTGTACTTGCTCTGTCGTGGGCTTATCCATGGCCATATGCTTTGAGATGCTCCAGCATGACCTCATGCACAGCCACTGATGCTCCAAGGTGTACCTGCTGCAGCATGGACTTATCCACAGCTACAGATGCTTCAAAGTGTACCTTCTCCAGCATGGACTTACTCAGCACACACCTCAACTCTGTCCATGGGCCACAATTCCTTCAGAGGTACCTGCTGCAGCACAGACATAACCATGGCCACAGACGCTTTGAGATGTACCTGCTCTGGCATGGACTTATTCAACGCATACCTCAACTCTGTCCTTCCCCTTACTAGTAAAGGCTGCTGCATGTGATAGAAGATATGGACATGCCACCTGGCCCTGGTCTTCCTCTGCACTGCAAAGCCTCTACAGCTAGAGTTAATAACATTCACACCCACAAATGCAACACTACAGTGCTTGAACCTGAGTGTCTGGGCCTTGTGAAGACTCCAGGGGAAGTGAAAGGCACCTTGAAATAAGATCCAAACCAGTCAGCTTCTAGAGCTTTCAAAACAGGAAACATGAACACAGCAATGACTGAAATGCCTTCCTTTCTCAGAACTGAGGTACTGGATACAGGTGTCCTGGAGGAGATCTCTGTCCTTAGAAATAATTGCTCCTGGAAATAAGAGGATGCTTACCTTTCTGGGAGTGTATGGAGGCAACGAAAGGACAGCAGAAGGGAGTGTTTTCTTCTTTTATTATTTCTTAATGAAGTTTCTCAAGTGCTTCGTCTGGTTGCACAGGTTAATTTTCTGGGTCTGCCTAGGGGAAAGCAAACCCTTGTCCTTCTCCTTGAACAGTGTTGGAAATGCCAGGCTTTGAGTGTGAGCCATTCTCCACTTTTCTTATGACACTGTGGATTCTCACACTGGCAGAGAATGTCAGAATGTCTAAGATGAAGCACAGAGACCCTCCTCTTGCTGCTCAGAGCATGCTCATGGAGCAGGGCTGAAGACACCAGGAAGGACTGCGTATGCGCCTGACCTGTATAGAGGTCCTGGAAGCAGTGATGGTAGCAGAACCCTGGGTGTCTCTTCTCCCAACCAGCGTTGCAATTACAAATGCTTGCTATCGTATTGCACTCCCTTGTGTATCTGCACCTTTATTCTGTTGTGCTTGGCTGATCTTGGGTTCCTTTTTCTTCAGCCACAGAAGGGGAGAAAGTTTTTCTCTCCCTAGGCAAGGAAGCTTTCCTCTGCCAAGTGGCGTGGATTTGGACTCCTCAGCCTGACACTACGGGCTGAACGTAGCCTTCCTGCTTCTTTACACTCTGCTGTTACACAGAACATTGCTGCTTCTATCCCAAATATGACGACCTGTAGTTTTCTGAGTGTAACCTCTCTTCTCTGTAAATATTACACGTAGTCTGAGAACACATACTATTTGACACTCAAGCACAAAAACACCTGCTATTTGGATCTTAATGAGTCTTAGGTATGGATTGGTACAACAGCAAGGCACTTAAGGAACTTTCACGTAGTACAATTTGTTATTGAAGCAGTAGCTGAAAAGGATGAGAGAAACAGAAGGAGTGAGAACTTATGTGTACCAAAACCCTCAGACATTACAAAGGTAGACCATGGATTACAGAGTGGGGTGAGCTAGTGAACTTAAGAGAGCAGATCAGCCGCATGGCAACCTCCTGACACCTTACTAACTTGAGGACTTGCTTTTGTACAAGGCTTACCAATAAACAAAATCTCCTTTTATCATGCATAACTCTAGGCAACCTGATTTGAAAATATTTTATTTTAACTTGGATTTTTTTTGCCGTATCAGAGGTATAGGGCCTTTGGGACACATCCTTTTGTATATGACTACCAAGTTTACTCTCTGCAGGAACAAAGATGTTCTGAACAGAATTAACCTTAGGAATTATTAATAGTGACTCATACTCTCTCATAGTCTCAGAGAAAAGGAAATTGACTGAGTTAATGAATACTCAGCATTAGAGTTTATAAGAGCAGGGCCCAGGACAGCAGTCTTCATCAGTTCACTTCCTTTCAGATAGTTACTTAGCAAAAGGTGCATTGAGACTCTGACTTGTTTTTCAGAGATTAAGTTAAATACCGTTATGCAATTCATCAAGAGGAATTATCAAAGGTCAGTTGGCAGGTTGGAAAAAAAAATCTAAATCTTTTTTTTCTGAGCAGAAAAATATTCCTGTCTAGTTAATCCATTAGTGACTTAAATTCTACCTTTTGTGTTCCACAGCACTTAGTCAAATTTTATTCAGCCTGAGTTGCTCTTCTGGCCTTCAAAATCCCTGTAAATATGAAAACAAATATTTTTATACAAAGGACAACTTACTAATATAGTCATTCAAATTTACCAAAGTTTATAGGTTCATGGTTCATGATGTTCCCCTCTCCCTTCTCATTCCCCTCTGTTCCCACAAACCTATTCAATTTACTTGATTTAAACAGTCACTACAATTTCATCTCAGTGATAAACAAGATTCCCAAAGACTGAATTATCCTTGTTGAAAATATTACAAGCAGGTTAACATCAAAATTTAGGAGACTTAAAAGTCAAATGCCCCAAATGTTGCCTCAGGTGTTGGTGGAGTGTCACCAACTTTCTCACAGTGCAGATTGAAAGTGCCTGCTACTTCTCTCTGTCTTTTCTTGTATCAGCTGCAGATTTGTTTGCTTTTTTAAAATTGAGTTCTGTTGGACATTCTTTGTACTGACTACACTGCAGGGATTGGCAGTGGAAGGATATCTTCATACCTCCTGCAGGATTCATGTGTGGTGAGATAAATAGTGCACTGTCACTGTACCTCAACTAGAATTGTGGCTAGTGAGGCTGGTCTGGTCCTCTCTGATTCCTCTGGACGTGGCAGTTTCTGTTAATCCCATCATAAATCAGGCTGTTAGACAGTTGCTGTGCTAAAATAGATGGCATTAGCTTTCAATGTCTCCAGTTACTGATTATGAGGCAGTTCTTAAAGGCTACTGAATGACATATGCTAAAGATGACTTCTTCACACATATCAAGAATTTATTGCGTAGGAGTCTTGTGAAAGTAATGAACAGAACAAGCATTCATTCCAGATCTTTTTCTGTATTTTTGACATTATATTTTCTGCATTTTTTCTGAAATTAACAGCTGGAGACTGCAGATTTAACCATTACTCAGTGGTTCATCATCATGACAAGTGTCTGAATTCAACAAAATTGACTTAAGGAGAAGCGTTGAAGTGAGTTGCACAACAGAATTTGACTTAGAAGCCTGTCTATCTAGACCCTACATTATGAGAAAGAGATTTCAATACTGAAACATCTTCTTTGTCTAAAAGTGTGTCCTCTAAGTTTAAACTTGGAGAACTCTGCATACTGAAATGGAGATCAGGAAAAGACAGAGGGAAAAAAATGCACTGAACAGGGGAACAGAATATTTTAGTTCACTATATCTATGAAACTGCAATTGAAATCATTGCAGAGAATGATTTAAAGTCAACTGCCACTGAAACAAATCAGGAGAATGCTTGTTATCTGTTTTGAAGTCTCAGTGGAGGAGTGAGAGCACTCACTCAGTTCTGTAACTGCTCTCTCCAGCTCTGCAGTTTCGTATCTGCCAGCCCAGTGGAACATCTGCTTCGGCGTGTCTCAGCCCAACTGCTTTGCCCAAAGTGGCAAATTTGTGACTCCTTTTTCCCTCGCTCCACTTCTTGTCAGTACATTAGCTGTGGTCATCTTTTCTTCTTCCCTGTGATTTCATATACATTTAAATTAGGAAAGGTGGATGGCTCAAGTCTCACTGGATTGTACCGAAACATCTGCTGGCACAGTTGGTAAACTGTAGGATCGTTTAAGGGTGTATGGAGGAGGTGGTGTTTTGGTTTTTTGTTTGACTTTGCTCGGAACAGAATTTTTTCACTCAGCTGATTTGACTCGATGTGTTTACAATACCTTCAACAATATCACCCACCCCAATCGATCTCTTGGTCTCAACGGGTGTTTGCCAGTTCATAAAAAAAAGTGTATGATTCTAGAGAAGTTTTGCTGTAATCCTGAAAACCAAATGGTTCTCTCAGCAACAAAGCTTAAATATACTTTAGAGGCTTTGTGTCTCACTGGACATGTATTAGTCCAATTACAAAATGGAAGTTCTCAACAGAGTTTCAGGTTGTTGGGATATTTCTAGGTTTTGCTACAGTGATAGTCTGTCCTCAGTATCTGCATTAAAAAAATCTGCTGATTTTGTCTATACTCACACAATGCAAAAACTTATACTTTCCTGAGATATTTATCCCTTTTTAAGTAGAGCTGATACAGCCAAGAGTATCACAAAGTTTTTGAAAGGAGAAACAGACAATGCAATTGTGTAAGACACATTGCCTGAGGAAACAGTGCTAAAGATAGCTTTTGTTTGTTTTCTGTTGCTTTGTTTTAGGTCTGGCTTACTTATCAACTCAGTTTCATTCTGAATTGAGGTCAGGCTTATCTGAAAGGCTCATAAACATTTTCAATAAGCTTAGGCTGAAGTCTTCAAATATATATCAGAATTTCAGGAGTTTCTACTCAAATTCTGTTTTGCTGTGAATATCTTGCACAGCTCTATTCTCTCTCTTGATAATATGTGCCGTTTGTGCTGGGTATGCTTTTAAGTGTGGTCTGCAGTTTGAGTGCCACAAATCTGCTTCTGCTGAACTGCAGCACTATTGCCTCAAAGCATTTCAGTGTGCATTTCTAAAATTCAGTAGGTTTACTGAAACCCTTGCGTCAACCACTACTTCCATGTGGGAGGTTTCAAAGTCATTGTGCATCTGCCCATTTTTTTTATGAGTGTTTCTCAGTTTGTCATCAAATTTTTCTGATGGACAATAGTCTGCAGATCATCTATGCTGCTGATTCAAGGACTTAAACCTCCTATTTTTAAAGTTACTTAAGAGTCTTCACTATATCTAGAAAGTGATTGAGAAAGGTGAATTAAATTGATATAATGGAATATAACTTAACTATATTTATAAGCTAGAACTAAACAAACCTAAAAACTTTTTTAACCTCTTATGAATTTGAGTCCTATGAATTAATTTTTTCTGCCTCACCCCCAAATGCCTACCACAGATAACAGCACAATTTATTTTGCCTCTCTCTTTTATGTAAGGAGAAAAAAAACATACCTGCAAACTCACCAAAGCCAGTATTAACGTTTCAGCCCTTTCCTCTGTCTCATCCCCTGCAACTGTATGTTGGTGGGAATGATTCCTTTTTTTCATCACTTTGGGAAACAGTTAGGTTCTAATCCATCCAGGTGGATTTATACATACGCAAAGCATGAAAGTTACATTTGTGATCATTTTTTTATCTGCTCATGTAAATGTGTTTGGAAAAACATGCAAGCAAAATTTGGTGTCATATTTAATGGACTGACCTCCTACTTGCCTATGTAAGTGCGATGCAAAAGGAATAATTGCTCAATTGGCTCGTATAATGGTGCAGACTGGAAAGATGAGACAATTAGTACAACCTTAGGGAATTATTGTCTGGTAAAAATGTGTGGGTGTTTTGAATACAAACTTGCCTGAGTATAAAATGAACTTGTCTAGCAAGCACTTGTGTGCGAAAACCTGAAGTTACCAGGGTAAGTCAAGAATGTTCCATACAATCTGAAATAGGTGATGGTAGATACTTATCTGAAAGTAATGTGCCCTAAATCGATCTTTTTTTCCTTCTCCTTCTCTAAAAAGAGGGGAGGTTTATGATACAGAAAATTGTAAGGGGAGTTTAACAGGCAGAAAGGATGAAGAAAGACTTTCTTTACCTCTCTCAAGTGAAAAATTGCTTTGGATGCTTGCATGCAATTTCACTGTCATGAAGGCTTACAGAATATCCACAGGTCATCTCCCTCAAACTACTTCCACATCTCCAGAAAAGGAGAGTGCTTTCCCTGATGCTACCTGCTTATTGCAAGCATCATGCTTAGTTAAATGCATTATGGCACTTCTCTTGTTGGGCACCTTTAGCAGGAAAGGGAGAAAGACAGAGACATTTTTCCCTATTCACAGTTGATGTTGGTGGTTCCACTGGTTGCAAATACGCTTTTTGTGCCTGTTGTGACTCGGTGAGCTCTCTGAACATACTACAGCCAATCCTTTGTCATGGAACATTTTGAAGTGTTTTATTAACTCGAGAGAGCTTAGAAAATAATCTAGAAATCTTAAAGTTGGTTTCAAAAGTCATCACCTCACTCTTTAAAGAGAGTTAGTCTTGAAAAGTGCCTGCCTAACTCAGGTCACTGAAGGAAAAGGGTGAGGCATTGAATGTGATATTGCTGCAGGGTAGGACACTGGTAATCGTGGCAAAAGTGTACTGTGTTGGCACTGCTTGGTCTTGCTCAGGGGCAGGACTTGCCAACTCAAGCCCAGCATCATGCTGAAGTAACCCTGCCCCAGATAGCATCTCTGAACAGTACTGCCCAGCAGATATTATGTGCGTGTTCCATTGTGGCTGTTCCACCATCTTGGAAGTCTGACCGCTATATCCCATTTTGTGATGCAGATGTGCCCCATAAGAGTGAGTCCTTGTGTCTGCTTCTTTAAAATTCTACTCCTTGAAGCAGCTGTCTTCTGAGTCAAATTCTAGTTGGCAGAAACCGTTTTAAATATTTACTAGGAACTTATGATTTACTTTTCTCTTTCATATCTTACCACTTACAGTTTGCCACTATCATAAAAGTATGTTTTTATTTTGCAGCATCGAAAAAAAATCTATAAAACTATTCAGTATTGCCATTTTTATTACCCTGTCCAGTTTTATGAGAACAGTGCAATTCCAAATCTTTCCATTTATCTTCCAGACTTCTTAATGTTTCAGTAATTAAATGAAGAGATTATATATCCAGCTGGCTATATAAGACAAAGCCAAAATTTTTTTAACAAAATCGTTAAAATCATGTTTAGGTATGAGAACAACCCCAAAATATTCTGCTTAAATTATCGATAAGTGTTAGTTCTGTACATTTGGTCACATGATTCATCATCAGCTCTACACTGTTTTGAAGGCTGACTTCCAACAATCCAAACCACATACCAAACTCTATCTTCATGTTAATTGGTATGCAGTTCACACTTCTCTCTAAGGACACTTTTGGTTAATGTTCCAATGACTGGATTTGAAATGAATTTGACCCCCCCAAGTTTTGAAAAAAGGAAAAACTAAAGTTGCCTGTAATGCAACTATTTTATTTAATGGTCCTTGGAAATAAATAAGTTCTAATAACTCAGCTTACAAACGTAAAGCTGAGAGACAGAAAAATTCAAGGATCAGTGAGGATAGACAATATTCAATTCTGTGTTCTGGTGCTGCGTCCAGGGTGCTACAGGGTCATTACAAGTTGATATCTAGTACAGAGTGCCACGTTCTGTGCAACAGAAGCCAACAGGAGAAAGATCCTTGCAGAGACAAGAAACTCATGCGAAAAGTGCCAGATTTTGTGAGGATCTTCCTGCACAGACCACCAGTGAACCAAGTCTGACTCCTGCTAAGGTCAGCTTGGGGAGCAAGGTGAAAGCATTGACAACAGCAGACAAAAAGATGGAATATCTTCCTGCTGCTAATCACATGGGTCTTGTGGAGAGAAAACATTATTTTTTATGAGGTGGTGATATTAACTGTACAAGAGTATTGCTGAATTCCTGTAGAGGACAGGGGTAGTCTATTCCAGCATGCAGGTCCCAATCTCAATCTGATGAGAAGACTTCAGTCACCACTCTCTAATGGGACAATATGATACCAAATTGGGCACTAGCTGCCTAGGGAGAGGCACTGCTGGAACACGCCCATTGCAACAGACGACAGGGAAAATCTCTGAAGGTGTATCTGGTTCTGTTTGAACCTTCTCATGCAACTAATAGCCCATTGCCACGTGACTTACAGATAACGAAGAGGAGTTCAGAGTTGTAACTTGTTGGTGAACTTGTCTGTGATGAGTTCTAAAAGCTCCTTCCTCAAACAGAAGGAGCATGATATGAATTTGCTTAGAGAATAGCCTAATCATTAGTCTAGATTCAAAATGCTCATTAATTTTATTATTATTATTATTATTGCAGTGCAATGAGGTACAAATTTATATTCAAGGTATTTCATCCTACTTTATACATTTGTAATGCAAACCATTACCACCCTGACTTCCACAATACAAAGTAAAGCTGCAGCAGTTTTAATGAATGAATCCATCACACAATTTCTTTCAAAACAATTTTTACAATGGTAATAAATCCTAGAATTGCCATTGTTTTTCCTAGGAAAATTAAAATGAACAGGAAATTAAAATGAAAACCCCTGACCCATTAAGAAACCAACAAATCTGAGGCAAAGTTTTGGAAATAGTGAGTTAACTGTTGCTGGTTTACTTTAATTCATGTATTCTCTGATCTACTATTGTGGTTCAGCTTGCCCAGTGGCAGCTCTTTTCTTGGAGCAATTCAATTCAGGACAATCACAGTATAAGATCGTATTTTTGTCTTCTTGGGCATGGGTTGGAGGTGAGAGAAATATCAATTTTGCCAAGGTAAATTAAGTTTCTCTCCTTATTGCCACTTTTTCTTAGGTAAGTAATAGCATTTACATTTTGTTAATTCTTTATGGATGAGAAGTATAAAAGATTTTAATTTAACAAAGAATCTAATTTTGGATGGAACTTATCCCTTCTCTCATCAAGATTAATCTGAGGCTTTACAGTATTTTTAAGGATTAGTGCTGACTTGGGAGAGAGAACTCCTCTTTATACCACGTTACAGTGGTGGGAAGACAAACTAAGAGATTCTGGGGAGAGCAGAGCTCCCCTTGCCACAGAGGTTACCCACAAGTTATGCAAAGATTCACTGACTGTGGGTTTTGCAGTAAGGCTATGTCACCGTTTAAGGCTGGGCCGGC
>NW_009597817.1:1662-1914 GCF_000690535.1 Cariama cristata | reverse complement strand
CTGGGGGGGAAGGCTCTGAGAGTCAGAGTAAGTTGCTGTGGTTTTTTTCCTTGCTGCTGGAAAATACCAGCTGGCAACAAAGGATTTGAAAAGGAAGGGAGGGGAAAAAAGAAAGGAAAATAAAAAGGGGGAAAAAAAAAAAGAGAAAAAAAGAAAAAGAAAAAAGAGAAAAAGAAAAAAGGAAGAGGAAAAAACAAGGAAAAAGAAAAAAGAAAGACACAAGAAAATAAAAACAAGGGGAAAAAAAAAGAA
>NW_009597817.1:0-1594 GCF_000690535.1 Cariama cristata | reverse complement strand
AGGCTGGAGGCTCACAGCAAAGCAGATGCTCAGCCTGAACCTTCCAGGGCAAATTCCCTCTCCGGCGGGGACGCGCGCTCTGGAGCAAAATCCATCGCCGGCCGTAACAGGGAGGGATGGCATGGCGTGGTCACGCTCCCCGGCAAGGGATTGGCATCAACCTTGAACCAAAACCCGTCAGGAGGCTGGAAATATGGCTGAGGTTAAGGAGGGACCCAGCTCCCCCAGCCTCCGCACCTAAATCCTGCGGCAGACCCACCGGCGGACGGTGGCAAGGATGGGCAAAACGAGCCCGTGCCGGGAGGCACCGACGGGCACAACTGCAGCCGTGGGGCGGCCGTGGGGCGGCCGTGGGGCAGCCCCTGACCACCACGGTGACCTTCAGCCAACCCTCCAGCCTCCAAACGAGCGAGCAGCGTGGTGCTGGGGTGACGCGACAGCCCGGCCGGGTCTCGGCATGCTCCCGGTTTCCTTCTTTACTCATTTTCTGCCTGACAGGTCGGGATCCTTCTTCCTTCCTCCCTTCCTTCCTCCCTCCCCTCCCGCACTCAGCCTGACTCACTTCAATTCCAATAATAATTAACCATTCCGATCATTATTCCAACCACTAATATTAACCCCTTCTCCCTCTCCCACGCCCCGTTTTGCCCCCTGCCTCAGTTTCCCCTTTGAAGCAGGACAGAAACCTCATCCCTGCAAGGAAAGCAGGGGGGAGCAGAGCAACCAGAGCGATGCCGGCAGTCGCCGCCGGTGATGAAGCACTGCTCTGGGGGCTCTGGATGCGGCCCATCGGCCGTGCCGCCCGAGGCTGACGCCGGCTGATTGCTTGCAATATTTTGTCCATCGCTCATATGCAAATCGCCTCCCAACTGCTTGCTCCTTGGCACGGCCGCCGGACAAGCTGTTTCACCAAAACTGTATAAACAAGATGCTGGTTCATTATCGGGAGGGAAGCAGGTGCCGGACCCCCGAGGTGCTGCTGGACCCTCCTTGCTGGGTGAGGAAAGCAAGATGCCCCGCGGCATCCTCCTTGGTGATGCTGAGGCCTCGTGGGGTTCAGGCTACTTGCAACAAAAATAAAAGCAAATAAAAGCTCTCCCAAGGATGGGAGAGCAAATGGATCCTCATCCTGGTCCTGGATCCGCTCTGCATGCATCTGTCTCGTGATGCTGCAAGGGATGCAGCCGAATGTGTGAGGCTGTGCTCCCTGGGCAACGTGATGGGGATGGCTCATGGTCCCCAGGCTGTGCTGGCCTACAGGCACCCACTGAGCCCTCTGGCCCGGCAAAACCACGCCAAACCCGGCAGCAGGACCTGGCACCCGCTCAGCACCGCAGCTCGGAGCTGGCCTGCACCCTGCGTGAGAAACCCAGCTGGGCTGGAAGCGGGACCACCCTCCAGCTGTGCCTCAGTTTCCCTCCCTCTGGAGTGGTCTGGGTTTGTGCACGGTGTCGGTGCTCCCGTCCCCAGCCGGCACTGCCAGGCTGGGAAATGCTGGCCCAGGAGCACGGGGATGGAGCAGACTCGTGCCCCAGCCCCCTGCCGGGGTCCCAGACCCTCTCCCTCGGCGGCTGTCGCCCACCCCCGCAGCACT
>NW_009597816.1:6359-6564 GCF_000690535.1 Cariama cristata | reverse complement strand
CCTCCCGCCCCCCAAACCTCGACGTCACGGCGTGATGCTCTGCAGTGATGCTGCCGTGTCATCCCCGGCAATGCTAATCCTGCTGCATAATCGGTAACGAGGGAGAGAGCCGAGCTGGGGCCGGGGGGCAACTGTCGGAGGGGAAGCCCCTTTTTTGGGGAGGGTTTCACCCACGGGTGAAATGTTTTCTCGTTGAAATCACCGA
>NW_009597816.1:341-6243 GCF_000690535.1 Cariama cristata | reverse complement strand
CCAGGGAGATGCTGAGCCCTGCAACGGAATAAAATGGGCTCCTTCCGTTATTCCTCAATTGTATTTTTCTGGCTTTATACCCTGCGTGCCGTGATCCGGTCTTAAATACATCGGGTAATAACCAGGTCGGGATGTCGGGGTGCTTCTCCGATGCCCGGCGAGGTGCTGCTTAGCCCGAGGGTCTCTCCCTATATATACCTCTTTATGTATTTATTTTCTTCTCGCTCACGGATCATTCCCACCCTTTTCTCACCCAGCTGCTGGAATAATCCCGTGTCCCTGTATTTGACACCTCGAAACCTTGGGAAGCTTTGTCAGGATCCGCGTTTGGTTGGTTGTTTTTTTTTTTTTAAGGGAAACTTACTTAAACCGGTCTTCCTCCCCCCCAAAAACTGATGCTCGAGGGATGCGATTAAAGGAGTTTGTAGAGGGGAGTAAATAGGAGGAGGGAATCTTGAGCATCCTCCAAGTCACTCAGTCCCGGAGCCCTTGCTCCATGGGTAATTTTTTGGGAGCCATCACCAAATCCATAGGATCACAGAATCAACGGGATGCTCAGAGAGTCCCTGCCTGGTCATTATAATTATATCTGGGAATAAAACCCCCTCATCGCTCCGGAATCGCTCTCGATATCCGCCTGGACAAACTGCGATGGAGGAACATCCGATGTGGATCGAGGATCGTCGGAGACGATGCCGGAGTCACGGGAGGTGAAACAAAATTCATTAGCGAGACCTTGACTGAGGGCGACCGATCCGTCGGTGTTGGTAAAGGAGCTCTGGGGACCACGGAGCATCCCTCATCCCGAGACGCTCCCGCCCTTCCTCCTCTTCCGAAAGCTGGGAGCTGGCAAAGCAGGAATGTGGGGGGGTTTGGAGTTGTTTTGGGGTTTTTTTTGCAGCACAGCAGCGTTAATTCCTCCTGATGATCTGGGCTCATTAATCAACCTTGGATGAGCTTCGAGCCGGCAGGTTTTCCCAATCGGATCTTGAAGCCCCGTGGCTGGACCGGCTCCGTCTCGAGGTTCTTTGTGTCCGTGATCACGCGAGTCCCATCTTTCTCCTGAACCCCTCCTTGCTCCCAAAGGCAATTCCAGCAACAGCTGACATGGGAAAAAAAAAAAAGAATATTTTTAGTTGAGCTCCTTTTGGTGTGGTTTAATAACGGGTTGCATGGCCCCTTCCTCGCAATATTTGAGCCAAGTTTTTTCTTTCCTCCTCCTAAATCCCCTCCTTGGGGCTTTTTCTCCATTTAAAAACTGAACAAAACCTGCAAACAGTTTCTTTTCATTCCCCGCCTCCCCGACACTGATTCTTCCCACCATCGCCGATAGGTTTATTATGATTTTTTTTCCCTCCCCTGGCTGTGTCTTTGGTTCAGGAGGTGAGGAAGGAAGAGGAGAGGCTTTCCCTGTGGGATGAGTCTGGGATGAGCATCCCTGCCGGAGGGAGGACGCCGGCTCTTTGTCCCCTTTCTCCTTAAACCTTCGCTTAAGCCAGACCCAAACCTCAGGGCCAGAAATCCTCACCCGACCGCAGAGCACAATCCAAGGCCAAGGTGAGGGTCTCTCCCGTTTTCCCTCGCAGAAGCTCCGGGGAATTCTCCAGGCACGCAGCCCCTGCGCTCCGTGCTGGGTCTCGGGGCGGGCTTCTGAGCTGCCGAGCTCACCTTTGCACCCTGGATATTTTCAAAAGTGGCTTTTTTTTAATTTAAAAAAAAAAGGGTAATTTGAGGTACTAAATAAATTAAACTGACCTTTGCATTGCTCGGGGCCAGCTGCCACTGCTCCAATGGAGGAGGAAGAGGATGCCCGCGTGGCCAAGGGAGCTTCTGCCGTGGAGAAATGAAATGAAAACTTCATTTTTCTGGCTGCTTCATCCCCTGCGGCGTCTCCCCGAGCTCCTCGCCGCTCCCCGTCCTCGGTCCCGGCCGTCCCTTGAGGCAGCACCCTGGGGTGGGTGCCCACCTCGCCGCCTTTGCCTTCTTTTCCCCCAGCTCTGGGGTGGTTTTGACCGTAAGCACCTGAGGGAAAGGGATTTTTAGAGGATATTTGGAAGGTTTGCTTTGGAGGGAACGGAGAAACAGCGGAGATTTTGGTGTTTTCCTCCTCCGCTTTTTCCCTGGGATTGCGTGCGGGATTGGCATCGTTAAATCAGCTCCTTAATTGGGCTGACGCTTCCGCTGGTTCAACAGCTGCTTTTCCCTCCCGCCTCCCCCCTTTAGCAACAGGGTTCAGCAATACGCCGACAAAAAAAATACCCCCAAAAGCCGTATTTAAACCCAAGCCATGGTATCCGTGGGCCGAGAGATTGCACCTTGCTCGGGGGCTTCACCACGGCCCCGGTGCCGCTGCGGCTTTGGCATCGGCGCAGCTTTTTTTGGGGAGGGGAAAAGAAGGGCACTGGTGGGGGTTTGGGTTTTTTTGGCTTGAAAGATGCTGGAGGCGATGCGGAGCCCAGCCCTGAGTTTTATCCGGGTGCTGGCAGTGCCTCCTGCCCATTTGCCCCCCGAAAACCCTCTGATCCCCCTCCCTGAGGGTGTCCCGGGGTTCCCGTTGGCCAACGTGCCGGTTGTTCCATTGCCGTGAGAACGACGGTTGGAGCAGAGGAAACACAAAGCGGAGAGGAGGTGGCCAACGGGGTGGGTGCTGGGCACCCTGGGGAGGGTACGGGGCGTCCTGGGAGGGCTCCCGGCTCCAGCCTGGCCCTGGGGACGGGGACGAGGGGTGCCCTGGGCTCGGTTCAAAAGCAGAAGTGGTTGGTGTTGCGGTGATCCGAAAGGACGCGGGGCGATGCTCGCCAAGCCTCACCAGCTCCCAAAAATTCCTCACCCAAGCCGGTGCCGAACATTTCCCGGCTTTCCATGGGGAAGCCGCCTTTTTTTTGGAGTGTGTTGGCATTGACGAGGCATTAATGACTCTCAGAGCAGAATCCTACGAGGGCTTATTCCCTTCCTACATCTTGGGTGGAGCCGCTGATCCGGCGTTGGTGATGAACCGGTAACCCCCGGCGCATCCCGACGTCGTTTTAAGCTTTAGGTATTTTTTAACGAGGGAGTTAACGGGACCGCCGAGCCACCAGCAAAGGTTATTTCACAGGTGAAGCGTGCGGTGCTCGGCCGTGCCGGGGCGGTGCGAGTTCCTTCCTTTATAAAACTGGCGTCTCCTTTTGGTTTCGGTTAATTCGGTTACACGTTGGTTTAGAATGAAAGAGTTTGGTTGGGAGGAAGCTGCAGCCGTCGCCCTGCCCAACCACCTGATCCCTCCACGACGACCCAAAAATGAAAGGATATCATTAAATAATATTAAATAACCGCGCACGGCTCTCTCCTGCAGACCAGGCGCGGGGAGGATGGGCTCGCCTCCGAGAACCGCAGTAACGCGTCGGCGCTCGGAGGCTTTATCTGGAGTGGGGAGAGGCTGCTCTTAAGAGCCAGGAAAACCTTTCCTGGTTATCCCGAATGGTGCTGGCTTATCCAAAATGCCGTTACAGCTTCTTGTCTTCTCCGCAGGGATGCGGTGAGCCTGCCAACAGCTCCGGGGGCCGGCGCCGAAGAAGTGGTGGCAAAGCACCCCCCCTTCCTTGCCATCCGCCAGCTCTCCATGCGAACCACGGCCAAATGGACGCGATCGCCAGCACCGGCCTCAAGAGGAAGTTTGAGGATGCGGACGTGGGCTCGCCGGGCTCTAACTCGGACGACGAGATCTCCAACAGCGACAGCGCCGATAGCTGCGACAGCATCAACCCCTCCAGCTCCACCGGTTTCATACGTGAGTGGTCGGGGACGATCCCCGTCCGTGTTCCCAGTCTCTGGGTGCCTCTGCCGTCGAGCACGAGGTCCCTGGATGTGGGGCTGGCTCCACTTTTCCCCTCTTCATCCCTTGTAACCCGTTTGGGATGATGAGCAGAGACCTGTTTGCCAGTCCCATGAGTTCAGGTCGTGCCAAACCCCGAGGAATTTCAAATATTAGACCCCAAAAATGAGTTGGCCGAGGTCCACCCTGCACATTTTCTATTCCTCCTCCCAGCATTTGCCCCTCCTGAAATATCTCGGTGGCTGAACGGGGTGTAGGGGTACGGGGATTAACGGGGTTGGCGTAAGTGGCATTGGAGGGACGAGCACAGCCCGTGCGTCACCCAAACCCAGCTCAGGGCCACCAACACGAGCCTGACCCACTCCTGGAAACAAAATCCACTTTCCAGGGGGGTGGGAGGTCTTTGTGTGACATCCAAGGGGTTTTGTTTTGGGGTTTTGTTTTTTTTTTTCCCTTAACAACCCCTTTCTGCCTTCCCCCACCGCAGCCACCTCCATCCTGAAGCGACAGAAGCAGCTTCGCAGGAAAAATGTCCGCTTCGACCAAGTGACCGTCTACTACTTCGCCCGACGCCAGGGCTTTACCAGCGTCCCCAGCCAAGGCGGGAGCTCCCTGGGCATGGCCCAACGCCACAACTCCGTCCGTCGTTACACGCTCTGCGAGTTCGCCCAGGAGCAGGAGGTGAATCACCGGGAGATCTTACGGGAGCACCTCAAAGAAGAGAAACTCCACGCTAAGAAAATGAAGGTATTGCCGGGGAAGCAGGGTTGTCGCTGGTGAAATCTGGGCGATGCCGCAGCTGGGAAATGCCTCGCTGAGCTTTGGTGGAGCTCGAGCGTAAGCCAGGTCGGAGGAGAGAGATCCAGGCTGCCAGTTCGCATCGGCTGGGGATGGATTTAGTGCCGCTAAACTTTTCCTTGTTATTTCTTTTTTTTTGCGTCAATGCTGTGCCCGCACACAGGGCCAGCCGGGCAGCGTCAACCTCTGCCAGGTTTGGAGCTGTCTGCCAAACCTCACCAGGTCCCTGCGGTAGAAATTCCAGTCTGGGAGGAGGCAGCCAGGCTACGTCGTCAGGGAAAGATCGGGATCTCGGGGAAAGATCGGGATCTCGGGTGGCTCTGCCTGTTTTCCAACCCATCCCGGGACTGGGTTTGTGCCCCGGGGTGTTGCCGGAGGCTGGGCTCTGCTCAGCGGGGTGCTCTGCAGAGCCTGTGATGGAGCTCCTGCTGCTTTGGGCAAAGGGACGCAAATCCAGCCGGCCTCCTCTTTATTTTCTTTATTTTTTAATTTCTTTTTTTGAACGTAGGCTTTTCCACCGGCTCCTCAGGAGGCCACGGACCTCTCCGTGATGCCTTTCAGGGGGCTGGGGACCCTCGTGTATACTCAGTGCCAAGACCTGGGGGCATTTGAGTGTGTGGGGAGGAAGAGAGTTTGCAGGACCAGAGCAGGGAGGTTGCAGGATCCGGCTCTGGCCCCTCCATTGCTTTTAAACCTCATTTTCCCTGGAGCGGGGGATGCTCTGCCGCTCCGCTGCCGCCACCGCTCTCCCAGGACTCCGGTATTTTAAGCAGCAGCGACCTCCTTTTATCTCGATATTTGCAGACTGCCGTAGCAGAGGGAAGATGGAAGAGGGATTCTCTGCTCTGGCTTTTTTTCTTATTTAATTTTTTTCCCCTCCTTTCTGTTACAAACTGCCGTGAGCTCACCCGCAGTGTGGCTGGGGGGGAAATCACACCAGGACGGTTCTGTGCCGGGGGCTCAGCTCACCGGGCTGGACCCTGCTGGGTGCTGGGGGGCGAGGGAAGGCGATGGGTGGTCGGTAGGGGAGCAGAAGCCGGACGGAGGGACCTACATCCTCCATCCCGCCTCATCGCCGGGGTTCGGCGTCTCCCTGGGGTTGGGCTTTGACTCTGCCCCACCGTCCCGCAGCTCACCAAGAACGGCACAGTGGAGTCGGAGGAAGCGGACGGGCTGACGCTGGAGGACGTCTCCGACGATGACATCGACGTGGAGAACGTAGAAGTGGACGACTATTTCTTCCTGCAGCCGCTGCCTACCAAACGCCGCCGAGCTTTGCTGCGAGCCTCC
>NW_009597816.1:0-308 GCF_000690535.1 Cariama cristata | reverse complement strand
TCCGTGTTGGTGGGGAGGAGTGCGCCTGCGACTGCCGCCTCTACTGTGACCCTGAGGCCTGTGCCTGTAGCCAGGCGGGGATTAAATGCCAGGTGAGTCGGGGAAGGAGATGCTGGTGGTGAAACTGGGTTGCCGGGACTCATCCTGGTGCTGGCACGCTTTTCCTTGAGTGCTGGCTGTTGCTGGCGGGGCCGTGGTGCAGCTCCAGCTTGATTTGAGGGACACCTCGCAGGGGGAAAAAAACTCCCCAGCGCCAAATTCCCGGCATTGGGCAGCACTGGGATGGATTTTAGGCTCTGGGGAAGGAT
>NW_009597815.1:5817-11952 GCF_000690535.1 Cariama cristata | reverse complement strand
CTTTACTGGGCGGTTTTACAACTCCAGACCCACCAACGGGGAAAGTCTCTTTAAAATCAGTAATAGCTTTTAAAAAATTTCCCCTTTTCCCATCCTTAGCCTGTCCACACCCCTAGTATTCCCTCTGCTATTTTTAGGCAGTGCTTCTGCAGTGATTAAACACACAGAAAGGATCTTGGGCACAGCTAGCCATTATGAGGACTTTAGGTGTGATGAGCTGTGCACAGTTCTCAGCCTTAGTGCCAGAGTGTGGCCATTTGCAGCTGTGGACCAGATTTCCTACACCAAATACCCTCCTTTCTTATTTTGCAACATCTCCTATCCCCTTCCCTTGCTCTGAGCGTGGGCTGGAGCTCAAGGGTGGGTTTACAGCCGGGAGAAATGACCTTTGCCAGTTTGCAGAAGTGACAGAGGCTTTTGAAACGCGTCCCCACAGTGGCGTGTTCCTCTGACCTGCCCAGGATGCTGCTGCCTCGTTGGGTTTATCAGGGAATTGCTGGTCCGGGGAATGTTTTCTGACTGATCTTGAGTGGGTGGAAGAGCACTTGTGCTTCCCGGAGGAGAGGGCAGCGTGTTTGTTTGTGCAAAGGACTCATTCCCAGGAGAAATTTCCTCTTGGCACAAAGGAAAAATAAAAACTTTGGGGTTTTCCCCGTTGATTTTGGAGGAAAATCCCTGCTTTCCTGGAATCCAGAGCTGCTTTGGGAAAACAGCTGCTGCCTTCAGCCAAAAGAAATCCCCAAATTCTTTGATTTTTTTCCCATATACACAAATCTTTTTCACTTTCCCCCTTTAAGGCGAATCTCTGACTACGATCCCGCCTCGATAATGCCTTGCCTCCGCTCAGACGGCTTCTGTGCGGGGAAGAAAAGAGCCGTGTTCCCAGCCACAAAACCTCCCGGCTCCCGAGGAAACACTGTCCCTTTGTGTCCGTCGCACAATCCAGCAAACCTTGCGCTGCTGAAAGAGGTTGAACTTTTGAATATTCTCACTGAAAGCTCCTTTCTGCGGGAAGCCAGCCGCCCACCGGGACAACAAACGGGCACATTGTGGGATCCTCCGCGGGTGCAACGCTTGCCCGTCGTGCCGCGCTGTCGCTGCTGCCAAAGTTGTTTTGCGTCCCTGAACCAAACCCGGGGAGTTTTGTGTTTGGGGTTTTTTTTCTTTTTATTTTTTTTTGTTTTTTTTTTTCCCCAGCTCCTTGCAGCCCCAGTGCTGATGAATACACGCTGGAATTTGGCTTTCTGCAGGCGTGGTGTGTTCAGACTGCAAATATCCCGCGGCCGAGGACCACTGTTGTGAGCATCCCGTTGGGGCCGCCTCGCACTGGGACCGGGGTGTCCTCACCTCTGGGACCCCGCTTGCACTGCAACTCCTCAGCCTCCTCCTCCTCTTGAGGAAGGCTCAGCTTGCTGCCCCTTGCCCCATCTCAATGCATCTTCACCCCTTCCCCGTTCCCTCGCTGGGTGCTGCGTTTCGGGAGGGCGTTAGGCTGTCAGAGCGGCTCGAACTTGCGGTGTCTGAGTGGTTTTTATTTTGTCCGTCGCAGCCAAGCTGGGATCCGGGCTTGGAGATGGAGACTCGAGTTTGGCCACAGCACCCCTGGTAGGGAGGTCCCCGAGGGCAGCCCGAGGCTGGTGGTGGTGGTGGGTGCCCCCCTACGCCGGGGCTGGGGACCCCAAGGCCCTTGTTTCCAGCCTTTCCCATGCCAGGGATTTTTTCCCACTGGATGGCAGCATTAGAGCAAAGAAACATCTCCGGGAGAACTTGCGAGAGAAGGGATCTTCCTCCGGAGAGAATTTTCTCTCTGGTTATCGGCCTCCTGGGAGGTTTGCGCTGGGGCTGAGGACGTGCGGGTTCGGTTCACTTGTGTTTGCACCGTTCCTGGCACTGAAGCTTCGCTCGCTGCCCCGTTTGGTTCTTGGGGATCGCTCCCAGCTCCCCAAAAGGAGGTGCCGTTAAACATCCTCTGCCTGCTCCTCTTCCCCCTGCTGCTTGTGGGTGCAGGGGGACCTGCTGGGACAGGGGGGCTGAGAGCCAGCTGGGACACTCTGGGACATGACCAGGAGCAAAGCAACCCCAAACGGGGTGAAGAGAAGAGACGTCAACTCTCATGGGACACCAAAATCACGGCTTCTTAGCAAGGTGCATCCCCTGTCCCCCAAGACCCTCCCTGCTCCAGTTGCTGGGGTTCAGAGAGCCCCGGGTCAAAGTCACAGACCCCCAAAAGTTGCACATTTTTGCAGGGAAAAAAAAATCTTTAGGGACCATTTCTTGCATAGTGGTTGCGGAGGGGGCTGCAAAACTCCCGGGGAATGAGAAAACAAAGCTAATCTGGCCGCTTTTCCTTCCACCTAACGGTTTTAATCCCAAGCACTTCAATCCACCGCCAGGATTTCTTGGAGGTGGTGTTGGGCAGAGGGGCTTGGGCAGCGCCGGGTGGGCAGGGAGGATTGGTGCTGGGCTGCAGCCCCCTTGCAAACCTAGTGCAGGAAAACTGCTCCTTTCCGAGGCCGTTTAATGGTCAGGAGGTGCAAAGACATCTCAGTTTACAGGTTCCGGGCCGGGCTGGCATCGCGGTTTGCAGGCGGGCATCCATAGATGGAAGGGGTTGAGCTGCAGAGCCCAGCCTCAGGTGTAGCGTGGGATCTTCCCCGGTCCCTCCCGTACCGAGCCAGTGACCTGGCCGGGGTTAAGATGCCAGCTCTGGGCCATTTTGGCCTGGGGAGTGTGTTTTAGGGGTTAATCTGCAGCCTGTGTCTGATTTTCCATCGGGATGCACCTGGTTTTGGCTCTCACGTACTTGCTGCCCCTTTTTCTGCTCAATTCAAAGGCCTTTTCCCTCCTCTTTGTCCCACAGGCAGGGTCCTGGTGCAGAATTAGCCCTCAGCTGAGCCTGGAAAACTCGTGGCACGTCTGGAGATGGGTGGTGGCACCGGGGGTCCGACCTCCTGGGTGGCTTTTGCAAAGTCCTGGGCATGCCCACCCTGAGGCACTGTGGTTCAGTGCTGGGGGGTGCTGGGGACACTGGGGACCAGGGGCCAGGGTGATGGTGCTGGGGACCACGGTGGCTTGCCCCAGGGAGTACAGGATGATGCTGGAGAGGGCTGGGGCAGCCGGTGGGGGAGCTGGTTTTGCTACTCGGTTAAAAAAATAGGAGGAAATTGGGGATTTTCCAAGCGGGGCTGAGCTTGCTGGGAAGGAGAGGGCAGGGAAATCAGGGGGTCGGTCCTGCTCCTTGGGAGCGTGGGGTGGGCACCCACGTGAGTGGGGGGGTCCCACAGCCCCACGCCCAGTGCTGACCCCAGACCTTGCCCAATCTCCTCCAAAGACCAAGAAGGTTTTGCAGCTGGGTGCAATCCCTGGGGGCTGGGGGGTACCAGCAAGAGCCCCCCAGTTACACTGGCAGGGTTGCAAACCATGACCCCCGAACCGAGCTTTAACCCAAGGTGCTCTGTAAGATTTGCTAATCTCAAAATATTGTTGGCATTCAGAACAGTGATTTTACTGCGTGTTTTGCCACAGCAAGTACTTTCCGAAAGGCCATGCTAAGTTTACACTGGGGCTGCCGGGATCAGATAACCGGTCGCTGGCTGCTCCCTCCGCTCCCCCCTCCCCGTCCCTCCCGGTTGCTGTGCCAGGGTGCAAAAGGACATCGACGTCTCCTGTGCCACACAAAGAAGAGGTGACTGTAGTCACAAGCAGCAGAAAAAAGGAACCACCAAGGGGTTTTTTTAACTTGTCCAGGCAGTGGGGTGGGCTGTGGGTCATGGCCTGGCTTGCAGGAAGATGTAAACTCGTGGAGAGCTCCGACACTTTGCTTTGCGAGTCGCGGTGCCAGGGATAGAAAATAACCAGCCCTGGTGCCCGGCCTGGCTGTGTCCACCTCCCCAGGGGCTTTGCAGGTTGTGAAATTAAATCAGCTTCTCACCTTCAGTGGCACCCAGGGCTGGGCGAGAGCCCTGCACCTCGCTGCACATTCCCGCAGTGTTTGACCACCCCATGGGATCCCCGAGGGCTTTACAGGTGCCGGGCAGGAATGAGCCCTCCGGCCACCATCGCCCAGTGGGACCCCAGGGCATTTCCAGCCTGCGGAAAGGGGGGGCTCTCTCCGCCTGTTGGCTGCATCACGGAGTAGTGGATCCCTCCATCCAACTCACTGTTTGCCAGGGAAGTCCTCCTCCTTCCTAAAGGCCAGCACTTTGGAGGCACAGGACCCTCACTGACTTGTCCCCAGATCCCTTGGGATCTCTGCCACCTCCTAACCCCCAGGAGATGGCAACGAGCCCATCGCATGTGCTCATGGCAAAAGCCACCGCCAGCCTCAACCCTGGCCCTCACTGGTCCTTGGTCACGGCAGGCTGGAGGTGGTGGCCTGCGAAAATACGAGAACGTCCCTCCTGCGTTGACATGCACATGGAGGAGGAGGAGGAGGATGGAGCATCCTCTTCCATGGCTGTTTCCTTGCAGGTTATTGACTCAACAGATCAAACGCCACTTGTTCTCTGAAGCCCATGTCCTGGCCCAGCTGCTCTGGAGGTGCTTTGGGGTGACGTTTCCTCCAGGGCAGGCACGGGGCTGTCCCCGTGTGCCTCATGGGGACAGCAGAGATGGGGCAGGGCAGGGAGCAGCACACGGGTACCCCGGCCATGGCAGCAGGCACCCTGCGGCAGGTCAAGCCTGTGCATCCAGAGCAGGGCTGGACCGCGTCTGGCTGTAGGGACACCAGGGACACTAAGGACCAGGCGTAAAGGGAACAGCATCTTCCCAAAGCTTGGCACAGTGTCTGGAGGATTTTAGCTGGACCCAGGGTGAGGACAGCCCGGTTGACTGTCCCCGTGATGCTCCCTGGTGGCAGCAGAGAAGGGATGCAGCTGGGCCACGGCTGGACAACCCCAAACTGGTTTGTCTTTCCAGTTTACTGGGACTTGGAGGGAGTCACTGGGGTTTGGGGAAGGTCCAACCCCTCTCATAGCCTCTCCAATCCAGCAAACTCTCCAGAGAGGGGGGCACAGTAGGGAGGTTCCCAAACAAAGGTGTTTGGTTTAGAGAGGGATGTGGGATGGATCTGGGATGTGCTGCCCCATTAAGGGAGCAGATCCCATTTGCTTCAAAGCGTCCTGGGAAGGGACAGCTCTCCACAAACCTCTCAGACATGGCAGGGTGCAGGCAGCCCTTGTGGTGCCAGATGCCACCACGATGGCCTCGGAGGCCTCCTTGGGGTATTGACTGCCCCATCTGAAACGCAGCTGGTCCCAGTGCCACCAGGACTGGGATGGGTCTGGCTGTAGGACGTCATGCTGGTCTCCATCTGCTTCGATGCTTTCAGCCAAACAGGCTGTTGGCTGCTTTGGCTGCGGTGGGGTGGAGCACGGCATTGTCCTGCAGGGATTCTGCATGAGGTGGGGAGGAGGTTGGAGGGTGCAGATAGGAGGGGACGGGGGGAGCAGAGGGAAGGGAGGCAGGTGAGGGTGCAAGTGAAACCATTTAAGGCAAGGAAAGGATGTGAGAAAATAAGGGAGGAGCTGGAAGGGGAACTGGAGACACCAGCATCCAGTGTTGGGCCTACGGGAGGGTCTGGAGAGGAGCAGTGGCCTTGAGGACACCTAAGGTGGTCGTAAGTCCTTGATGGAGGTAAGGGGACCCTTGAAAGTCAAGTGAGACCAGGAGAGTGTGGCTGGGGTGTAACTGGCCAACGGCACGGTGCACCCTGGCAGGGGTTTCGGTCCTCACGTCACGGCTAAACACCCTCCTGGGGACTGGTGGTTACCGGCACCGCCTGGGACTGCAGGCATGGAGATGAGCAAAGCAGGGCTCTGAGTCGTGGTGCTTGCCCTCGTGCAGTGAAGAGCAAACACCTGAGCTCCCTGCTGATATTAAATGATAAAGAAATTCACCCTTGGTGCGGGTGGAGCCTGGGGCTGAGCTGTTTCCACCTCCTTCTCTTGTCGAGCCTCCTGGCTCCCTGCTTGCTGGCCCAAGGGTTGCCACAGCTCAGGGAACAGAAGAAGTCAGGCGCGTGGCCGCATCCCCTGGGCGCAACCGCCGTGCAAAAACGTCCTAAATAAAATAGCAAAAGTGGCTTGCAACATTTTGGGGCTTTCTGAGCACCTGACTTTTAATGCAGAAGGGAAA
>NW_009597815.1:5396-5786 GCF_000690535.1 Cariama cristata | reverse complement strand
GCCCCTGTTTGCCAGCTTTTCCCTGCCACAGAGCAGGACCAGGCAGGGCAGGTCATGACAGAGCCTTATTGGCATCCCCAGCTGCTGTCCCCCAACCCTGGTAGAGGTGACCCCCGGCAGGCTGAGGACAGTGGGGCTGGCACGGGCTCAGCCCCTGCAGGCTCTCTGTATGCCCATCCTAGGTAAGCTCCTGCTGGCAGCCGAAGAGGTAGGGCAGGACTGGGGGAAAAAAACCCCAAAACACCAAAGGCAAAGCGATGCCCCAAGTTTGGCATTGCCTCTGGGTGCTGGAGACCCAGGAGGTGACAGATGCAGTGCCAAGGTGCTTGTGGGCTTCTGCCGACCCATCACGTCCTGTCCCAGCCGGCACTGGGTGTGGGTGCTGGCGGG
>NW_009597815.1:0-5262 GCF_000690535.1 Cariama cristata | reverse complement strand
ATGGTTTTCCCCCTGCAGTGCTGTCCCCGGGCTGGATGGGATCCCTGGCTCAGCTCCCAGTGAGGCACCAGGCAAAATCGGGGCATCCTGGCATGGGTTTCTCTATTTCTCTCCCCCTTCCAGCTCAGAGGAGAATTGTCCCATCACAGCCCCAAAGTAACATCCCAAAGAGGCCGTCGGTTCTGGGTGTTTGCATCCACGAGTCCTGCCCGCATCCGGCAGCTCCCGATCCCAGCGGGCAGGTTGCAGGTCTAGGCATCCACCGTGCTGCTCCGTGAGCCGATGCTGGGGGACCTGGTTGTGGGTGAACCCATTACTCGCCCCAACTGATGATAGAACCAGAGAATTGTTTAGGTTGGAAAAGACCCTTAAGGTCATCAAGTCCGATGGTTAACCTAACACTCCCAAGTCCACCACTAAACCATGTCCCTAAGCACCATGACTACACGTCTTTTAAATACCTCCAGGGATGGTGACTCAACCACTTCTCTGTTCCAATGCTTGACAAACCTTTTGGCGAAGAAAGGGTTATCAATGATTCGATGAATCAAACTGTGGTGATGCTGAGAGCCGGTGGCGTGAACTGATGTGCAACCATGCAGGAGGGATAACTCTGGAGCTGCATGAACCCTTCTTCTGTGCCTGGCAAAGGATGCCCAACAGAACCTCAGAGACACTGCTGAAGATGACTCTTTATTGCCTGGTTGTGTTTTCTAGACCAGACAAGGACATTTTAAAGCAATACTTGCTTAAAACTCCTGTCCGAGGGCAACATGGCAACAGGAACTACCCCGAGGGGCTTTGGGAGAGGGGTCGAGCCCATGGCCCAGCTCGGCCCTGGGAGCCCCTGCCTGCAGTCATTGCTCCGGGGTGAAGTAAGCATCCGCTTGCGTGTGACACACAAACTGGAAAACTTGCCTACGTCCCAGCCCACCTGCCGCCTGCCCCGGCTGCTTGACTCAGCGCGCTGCGAATATCACGGTGACACGGAGGCTGGAAATGCTGCTGGGAGTCGGGGAGCCGTGATGTGGCAGGCAGGGTGCTGAGCTGCCCCAAGCCTCAGCCCTGCTGACATTTGTGGTCGGCCGCTGTGTGTTTTCCATACGATGTCCTTGGTTTTCTGGAGGTCTTATTTAAGCCCCCTGGAGAAGGGACAGGCAAGGGCAGGAGGCGGGGGAAGCAGCCAAAAGGAGGGGACAGCCCCACACAGGAACCATCTCCAGCTGCATCAGTAACTGGCAGAAATATCCTCCCCAAAAGGGGGTTGGGCACCTCCTTTCTGCTGAAATCCAGGGAGTCTGGGCATTTTTCTGGCCATTTGTGGTGTCTCCCATGGAATCACAGTCCGCATGATGTGCGCAGGTCTGGATGTGGCCATAGGGAGGTGGGGATGGTTCCTGCTCTGTCCTGTCAGGTGGCTTTGAATGTACCCCACTGGGGATGGCAACGGGGACCCTGTCAGTCCTGGGTGTCCCCTTCCCCACCCCGATACAGGCAATGGGTGACTGCTCCTTGACACCCACGATACCAGCCCTTGGAGCTTGGCTCTGTCCTCTGCCCCGGTGAAGCACATCGCTTATGGCAAGGACCTCATGATGCCATGCTCAGAACCAGCAGTGGCCCAGGTAACAGCATGTGACACCCACCCTGCTGCTTTCACAGTCCTCCTGGCGTGCAAAGAGCCCACCGGGCTTTCCAGAGATGTTCATGGGGACAGGGGCAAGAGGGGACGAGCACAGAGGATGTTACAGCTTCAAGGAACCCTTCCCACCCAGATGGCACGGGCTCTTTGTTTATTCTGGGCCTTTGGCATCTCTGCTCTGCTTTACGATGTGCAAGTGGGAAGGTCTCACCACCTCCTGACTAATCTCAAAGCCCTGTTTAGGGGATGGTCCTAATCTCTGAAAGCCTCCAGGATTTGCCCCAGCTGTCGGAGATATCTTCTGTCTTCCCACACCAACACATCAGTTTTTGGAAAGATGCTGCCGAGGCTTTCCCCAGTCCCACCTGGCAGGACTCTGATGGTGCGATTTCCTAAACTGACAAATCTGAGTGAATGGGTAGACCGGATGCTTTTGGGGTTCAGCCGGATTTATCCCTTTGCAATGGGGTCCTATCAATAAAGCCAGCGGAAAGATGACCATGCTGTGTCTTTCGGGGAGTTTCAATAGCAGTGGTATGAGATGGATCGGATCCTTTAAGGAAGAGATGATACTCTCGTTATTTAGACCTGTATGTTACCTGGAAGATAAGTAAGGCAACACATCAGTTGTGCAGTGGTCTGGAAATGTGGGTCAAAACCGATTTATAAAAAGTACCAGCTTCCTGTAGAGAAGAAATCTTTTCTCACTGGAAAACACGAATACCCTGTATTTTAGCTAAATCCTGAAATATTTGGAGTTTCAGGCAAAAATGTGTTGATACTGACGTTATTACTAAAATTTTAATGTTCAGCCCTCCTAGTTGCCTGCAGGAACAGCCAGCACAACCCACTCAGCGTGCTCTTCCTTTTGCATGCCGAGATGGAGGAATCACACCGGTGGGCATTTCGTTTTGTTTCCAACGCCAGACTCATTTTAGCTCCCTCACCCCAAAATCGGGCAGCTGAGACGCCCCACTCCCATCCTTGTTGGTGAAATGACTCCATGGGAGCAGTTTCTCCCTCCCATCGTGCTTCCACAAGTGAAGCCATCGTGGCGGGTAACAAAACCTTTGGATCCCAAGTCTGGTCCCTAAGGGAAACCCTTTGACTTTGGACGTGGGCAACCTGCCACGATGCTTTTGTCATCTACACCAGGCAGCGTAGTGTTTCCATGCTTGAGTTTGCTCAACGTACGGCGGTCTTGCCAGCAATGTGTGAATAAACAAGATGCCAATATACTACAGTAACGTGGCCCAGATAAGCCTGGATGATCAACCATGTTGATTCACTTGCTTTTAACCTATGAGTCATCCTGTGAGTCAACAGTGAAAACAGCATCTAAACATCATCGAGCAGGTTGAAAAACTCAAGTTTTGTTCAAATCAAGAACTTCCAGTTAAATAATTGGATTGATGTGCTTTTCCTGGGGAAAGTTTAATTTTCAACCACGCTCACCCAAATTGAAATAGAGAAACCTGAGTGCTCATTTCCTTATGAACTAGAGTTTTGGTATTGATTTTTATTTTTTTAAGAGCTCTTTAAATTGCTTTTCTTAACACGTAATCAAAAGAAACCCACTTTTTGCAAAGCGTTTTGGTTTAGACTAGACATCATGATCTCCTTTGGGAAAAACATGCGGAAGACTTCTGAGCAGAGTTGATGGCTATGGGAGTCTGGAGATGGCCACCTGTGAGCTGATGGAAAAAGTCATCAGGGCATGGGCCATGTGATTGCTGAGGGGTCAAGGAGGTGCCAAGATCATCCAAGACAGGATGAAATCCCTGTAGGTCAAGGTATGGAGAAACCAGAATTTCTCCAATCCTTCGCTCTGGGTGCCAGACCCACCAGGGAGCCAAAGGCAGCTGGAGAAGGACAGATGGACAGTCTCCTCTAGCCCTCCATCGCTATGCTGGGGAGCAGGGCTGTCATCTCTTTGCCAGAGCAGCTGCAGAATATTTTCTGGTTCATGGCCCACTTGGCAAGTTTGAGCCACTCCAAGCTGCTCCAGGGAGCGGGAGGGACTGCCAGTACGTGTCCATGGCCCACAGGCAGCAAGAACGGCCGGGAGCCCCATGTCACCCTCTCCTGCCTCAGGGAGCTCATCTCTCAGGCATCCCAAAGGCATTTTTGGGGAAGGAGGAGCCTTTATTAGTCATATTCCTCCTCACTGGCCAAAGTAATTGAGGAACATCTGGGTTATCACATAGTTTTGGAGGAACATGCCCTCCCTGAGATACCGATACCATCTCTTGGTGGCCTGGCTTCGTCCTGCTGCCAAACACTGTTTCTGAAATAACCAGGGGAGAAAAAACATCCCTCCCTGGAGCAGGAGGGTTGTGCTGCCAGGCTGCAGCCTCCGGGCAGGATCAGAACCCATGGAGAACCAGGTCTGCGCTCGCATTACCTGATCCCTGTGTGACTTGCAAGGCTGGTGGCTGGGATTCTTCTCAGCTCACAGGAGGAGCAGGGCTAGCAGAAAGCGCCGGGTCTCCTTCGTGCTCTTTCTGGAGACGGGCAGTTGCATGTCTTGCTGTCTGTCTGTGTAGAGCACCATGGGCAGGGGTCCTCGGGGCGATGCCTCCATGCAACCATCAGTGCTTGCCTGTTGCTGTCCTGCAACTGGGAGCTGAGCCCGGTGTCTGGCCAAGTGCAGCACCCCTGTGACACCCTGATGGACCAAAAAACCAGCATTGATGCCCTGGCTTCCTTTCCCCATCCCCTCTTCCCACCCACTCCATGGCTCCTGCTCCAGCTGGGATGCATCCCTCAGAGCCCTGTGGCTCTTTTTTGGGATGCCACCATCCCTTTAAAGACCAGCCTGGCCAATGAGGTTTTGCCCTTTCTTCTCTCCCTCCCTTTTTGGGGTGACCACAGTTCCCCCAACCTGGAAAACCACCCCCTTCTTAGCAAAGCTCAGATCATCTGGCCCTGTCAGAGTACATAGCTTCATGCTCTGGCTGTCTCGGAGATGTCTCTTGACCCAGATGTCCATGTTTGGAGGTGTTTCCTGAGGACCAGGAAACCGTTAGCCTTTGGACCAAGCCCAGGAGAGCCGGGCTTGCTTGGCTCCTCCATAGCAGCATCCCTGGAGGCAAGCAAGTAGCTGGGGAAGAGGAGAAAACTCTCTGTCAACTCGAATTTGAGGAAGGTTGAGGAATTAGAGCATAGGTTACAGAGACATTTTTAGTAGCGTCTCATGCGTAGCATGGCGAGTGAGGGAACCAAGGCCAGGCAGGAGGTGACCGGGGTTATATCCTGCAGGACTAATGGTGCTTTCCGATGTCAGTGGGGGGCTTTGGGACGAATCTGAGTTTGAGGTCTAACAGAAGGGTGGTTGGTCAGAAGTCCTGGGGTGACCAAACTCTATGGACAAGGTCCTGGTCGAATGGGCAGGGCAGAGCCTGGAGGACATGGCATAGGGCTGGCCAATGATTAACCTTCTCTAGGAGCGTGGGTCAGGGGTACGGGAAGCTGGGTTGGTGCGGATGATCCCAAGAGTGGTTTTCCAACCTTGACAATTGTGGGATTGAGGTCGAGGCTGGGGGAGGACACGGGGGAACAGAGGGGTCTGGGGTTACAGTAGGGACTATGGGAAGACCTGGAGAGGAGCAGGTGGGTTG